>NW_027325781.1:300000-575299 GCF_048418805.1 Vulpes vulpes | reverse complement strand
TGTTATTTTGGAGGACAAAGTGGCAAAATATAAGCCAATATTTTCCTAATAGTATATTTGCTGTATTTCAGAGACATGACCAGAATAGAGTAATTATTGTATCATTACCTTTGGGCTACATTTATTTTCTCCTCCTCAGTCAATTCATCAATAACACCAAGCCATTTATCATAGAGGTCGAATGAAAATATACTTCCCTGGATATCTTGAAAAAAATCCTTATGTAGATTAAAAAAGATATATACAAACAAACATAGATATAAAATAGAAAATATATATTGGAAGTTTTACAGAGAAAACACTGAGTTGAAACTTCACTTTGGTCCCTACTTCCTTCATAGATACCCAAACTGTGACCCACACGGAGCTCAGCTCTGACTATCCATTTACTTGCACGTGCAAAAGCAGGAGAGTGGATTTTCTCCAACAAAAAAATGAAAGCATCAAAGCAGAGCCTAGGCTTCAGTGGAAAGGAAGACAAAGCTCCCTTCCATCATATCGCACTTACTCTTTTGTGTACTTTTTTGCAAACTATTACAAAAGCTACTCTCATAATTGCTTCATTCTTCCTTTCCTTAACTGTATAAAAGTAGACGGTCTAATGGCAAACTCATGTTGGTCCTGAGGATATATTCATTTCTAGTGTAGGCCAGTTCTCCAGATAGTTTGATATGATACTATTCAGGCCAAGGTTGCAGAGTCTGATTCTCCACAAAGATTAGTCAACTTTAGGAAGGGAAAACTTTAGAAATGTCTAAGAACTCTATGCACACGTGGTCACCATCTTCCTAGTCTGTGCTTATAACACAGAAATAGAAAAGACCTGACTAAGTCTTGCTAGAAAAGTCAATTCCATGTGTGCACCTTAAAGAGGGCTACACTTATCATGTTATCTGTGTACCTAATGTATCATCATTCTTTCCCCTGTCGCTTGATATATACATTGTGGTGTGTTTTACTGTAGCCCAGTGTAGTAGTGGTTAGGGAGTATTGCTATTATTGTATAGTTGAACAGTAATGGGGTAGAAGGAAAGACCAAATGTGACAAGGAAGGACCAAATATGACCTTGATTCTAAGAGTGTCATCATTACTGCATTACCATAGTTTTGTTTAGAGGTGTTAGCATGTACCAAGGTAGATGGATTAAATTCTTTGTTCTAGTTCTCACTTCTTTCTCTATTACCATTTTAGCAATACAATGCGATATCTGTGATTTAGGGTGTATAATTTCAAAATTAATCTATTTCTTAGTCGATCTATTGAATTTTCAGAATTCCAAACTACTTTTGTCCATTGCACCTACTTCAAAAGTTAGATTTATCAAAAGAGGCATGTAGCAAGAGCTGGTTGCCATGTTGTTATCACTTTGGATGGTGGGCTAGACATCACAAATATTAACAAAAGGATGCTTAGGATGTGGTAAAAAGAGACACAAATGGCAAAATATTTCCTCCATGACTTATAAAGTAAAAGGCACTAAGAAACAGGAGACAATGATGCTTAAGAATGATTTGGTCACCTCACTGAGCCTTTTTGGATTCCTCATAAAGTAAACATTTGCTTACTATTGTGAACTTCTATGTCTATTCTCAAATGTATCATATGATTTTTCTTTTGGAAACTGCCTTCATTAGGGTGGTGAGGACGTCATCAAAAGCAGGTGTTTGCTTTGGTAAACATCATGTATGTGCCAGTGGATATTTTGAAATTTATTATTATTACTAGTAGTCATATTAGCATTAGTATTCTGCATGGAGTCTTCAGGTGGGCGGTGTGTGGTAAAAACAAAGTATTTCTAATGTTTGGGGCTTTTAACTCCTACAGTATCTTCCTTAAATTTTGATTTGATGAAGTTTTTTCCAGTGTGTCAAGTTCTTAATCAGTTATGCCTATGATGGTTCTTGGAAAATCATGATTGAAAGACACCAATCACCACTTGAGCTACTCATGTGTGGATAAAGCTAGAACTTTCCCCACCTTTAAAACCGATGCTACCACAAGGACAGATTCGCTGTCCAAGTTCACTCTGTCCCCAATATTTAGTTTCTCCTTTAGGATTCTGCATGATTTTCTACTTCCTGATTTTCTGAAGATGTCTTTCATGAGTGGTCCTTTCTGATTGATAAATGAAAGCATATTCTGTAGGAAAAGAAGAATAGTATATGGCATTTCATATCCCAATCCCAGAGCAAAAGCTTGCTTCCTTTATGAAAGACCTAGGGAATGTGACAATATGTGGTTTTACAGCTGGGGAGACTAAAGTCAATTTAGATTCTTTAGTCAATGTCTCTCTATAGTTTCTACCCAAAAATCCACCTTACAGTCATACACTGAAACATTGTAATCACTTATTTTAATTTGACTTTTTTCATTGCATTTACCCTTTTAAATCAAACTCCATGTTTCAAGGCCTTTGTGGAATCCTTGCCTGTCTCCTACTTTACCAGTCTTTTCTCCTTATTCCCTTCCATAGATGCTCTTGCCCCAAGTATGGAAATTTTTTTGCCGTACTCATTTCCCATTTGTTGATTCCTCTTTAAGTGATTGCATGCTGCATTCGTACTACCTCTATTTCATTTCCTCTATTAAAATCAAGCTCAAATGCTCTCTTCTTATTCTCCAATTACATTCCCTTCATGAGTCTTTCACTGTCCTTTGATCTATCTACATGTCCTCTTCCTGCAGTGTAGAAAGATAATAAGGGCTGAAGTCAGAAAGACCAAGGGATCGGAAATCTATTATCCTTCTATTCTATTGTGTGACCTGGGGCACATGTTAACTGTACTGAAACATTTCTAATTCATTTGTAAATTGTGGAGGATGATAGTTCTACCTACCCCCAAAAATTGCCGTGATACAAGTACCGGGGTAGTAGCTAGCATGTAACTAACGTGGTATATGTCTTCACACCTAGCATACATTCCCAAATCTAGTGTAGTGCTTGCAGAGGTACTGGGTACTTAGTAAATTTGCACAGCAACAATTCAGTAGACCGATTTGAGATAACACAGGCCAAACTAGTGGCTGTCATTTAACATATTCTGTTAGGATTAATGGATTCATATTTGCTGCAGGGTGAGTCTTTATGCTTAGGTAAGATGTTTTCTGTTTTTAGATTAAGTAGACTCAGTTTAAGGAGACTGGAGTCTACTGTAAGTTCAGAAAACAGTGGGAAAATGTGAAGATGATTCATGCACACAGAGTCCATTTTGACTGATCTGAACAGGCCTACATGGGTCTCTATGGAAACAAGTGGAATGGACAAAAAGTTGTGCTGCTGTATTGGCCTCATGACTCTGCAGTGGCTAAATCAAATGACACTACCAAGGCTTCTCAGCCACAGCCAGGGGCTGTCTAATAATTTCCACATTTGGGGGTAGGTTTGTATGAAAACACTTGGCCTCTCCAAGTTCCTTCTCCTCAGGAAGGCAATAAAAGACCAAACTGAGACCTACCAGAATTGGGAAGGGCAAGTTGTCATTATCACAGATATCTGTGAGGGAAACTCCAAAGAGCTGTCCTGGTTTTGCAGATGGTGCAGTTGTGCACTGGTTGTTCTGACAAGTGCCAGCGCACCACCAAAATGCCAAGTTCTGAAAGCACTGCTTTTCATGGTCTTGTGGCCTGTATCTAAGGAAGAAGGTTGATTAGTGTATTTTATTTTTTTTTATTTTTATTTTTTTTTATATGTTTATTTTTTTTTAATTTTTTTTTTTATTTATTTATGATAGTCACAGAGAGATAGAGAGAGGCAGAGACACAGGCAGAGGGAGAAGCAGGCTCCATGCACCGGGAGCCCGACGTGGGATTCGATCCCGGGTCTCCAGGATCGCGCCCTGGGCCAAAGGCAGGCGCCAAACCGCTGCGCCACCCAGGGATCCCGATTAGTGTATTTTAATTCACTTAGCCTTATTTTCACCATGGCCAATATACAGCATGTTCATGTAGTGTAAATGTCCCCAGGATGATTAATTAATGGGGTCACTTCAAAAGGGTCAAGTAATGTCAAATAAATATGGAAAAAAATTGGGGCATTTGACTTTCAAAGGGAAAGTATGAATTTTCCAAACCTATTTGACAGGGGAACCTTCTCTGGAAATGGGAAAACAATGCATGGATCATATATTCTATATGCACTGATAGCAATCTCTGTCTATACACTGGCATATGTAAGAAATGTACAATTCTGTAGTTCTATTTTTTTTTTTTTAAATTTATGATAGTCACAGAGAGAGAGAGAGAGAGGCAGAGACACAGGCAGAGGGAGAAGCAGGCTCCATGCACTGGGAGCCCGATGTGGGATTCGATCCCGGGTCTCCAGGATCGCGCCCTGGGCCAAAGACAGGCGCCAAACCGCTGCGCCACCCAGGGATCCCAATTCTGTAGTTCTAAATAGCTCACTTGATGTCTAGTTTGATTCTCTGTTCCAAGACTGCCAGAGATTTAGGATTTCTTAATTGCCCTCATGAGTGTGTCTATGTTCTAGAGTCTTTTGGTGCTGTAGAGGCTGTAAAATGGTGAAGTGGCACTTATCTGGTTGCTCTGTGTCATTGATGTATACTAATAGCCACTGAGGTGTCCAAACTGCTATCTGACCATGGGAAATTGGTCTGTACGCCTGTTGCTGAGGCACGTCTTTCAATCGCAGTGGCTCTCTATTTCTTCCATACTATTCTGGTACTGATCGAAAGACATTTACTAACTGATCTGTTCCATGTTGAGGTATAAGCAACTCTGCATGGACATAGAAGGCCCCTTCTTTCTTAGACTTGTCAGCTCATTATTCTGTGAGGAATTTCTGCTTCCTTTTGGTTTCCATCCAGGAAATGGTGCAGATATCTCATGTACCTACCCAGTGGTTTGGGGCTTTTCCCATGGGATTGCCACCGAAATCTTTGACTCTATGCCATGAATCTTTTTTGTTTCCTAGAAAGCTAAATCTTGAAGGCTCATAAGCAACAAGATTTATTCATTCATTCATTCATTCATGAAAAACACAGAGAGGGGCAGAGACATAGGCAGAGGGAGAAGCAGGCTCCAGGCAAAGAGCCTGATGTGGGACTCGATCCAGGAACTCGGGGATCATGCCCTGAGCCAAGGCAGACGTTCAACAGCTGAGCCACCCAGGTGTCCCTTAAAAATATTTTAAAACTTTTCCAAATTCACATGGTAAATAATCTAGAATAGGACTGAAATTCAGGGCTGTGCGATTAAAAAAATCAATGTTCATAACTAAGATTCTATGTTCTTATTTTAGTCCCAGTGCCTTCTTTTTGACAACTCTGGTCCATAAATTATGTTAACAGTTAATGCACTTAATTCTTATTACACCTATAGGTTATTTTTCTCTGAAACACATGGATACCATACATTTCTTCTGCTTGAAAAAACTAGAATTTTCCCATTTGCCTTCCAGATAAAACCTTGTATTTGTTAGTGTGGTATTCAGAAAGTAAAAGTAAATTAGGGAGATCAGAGTGAAGAAACAGGGGACTCAAGATGAGTTAAAGTTCAGAGTGATTAATGTACTTAATTGTATTTACTTATTTATGTTTTTTTAATTATCTATCGAAGAAAATATCCATTGGATTTCTGATATTTTTCCTAAGATACATTTAAAACTACCATCATGGGGTGCCTGGGTGATTCAGTCAGTTAAGTGGCAAACTCTCAATTGCGACTTGGAACCAAAGTACCACTACCCCCAGCCCATTTTTTGAGGTGGCACGTTGAAACTGACCTCTAAACTTTCCTATTTGCAATATGTAAAGAGTAGTTCATTCTGTCATGTCATGGCAAAATCCTTTTTTTTTTTTTTAAAGAATGACGAAGTTTTTTTTTTTTAATTTTTTTTTTATTTATTTATGATAGTCACACACACACAGAGAGAGAGGCAGAGACATAGGCAGAGGGAGAAGCAGGCTCCATGCACCGGGAGCCCGACGTGGGATTCGATCCGGGGTCTCCAGGATCGTGCCCTGGGCCAAAGGCAGGTGCCAAACTGCTGCGCCACCCAGGGATCCTGGCAAAATCCTTTTAAAAAAAAAGATTTTATATATTTATTCATAAGACACACATAGAGAGAGAGGCAGAGACAGAGGCCAAGGGAGAAGCAGGCTCCTCACAGGGAGCCTGATGCAGGACTTGATCCCAGGGCCCTGGGATCATGCCCTGAGCCAAAGGCAGATGCTCAAACACCGAGCCACCCAGGCACCCATCAGCATGGCAACATCTTAGCCATTTTTCAATATGTTATACATTTGTGCACACCACTGTGGATCTTTGCCACAAAATCTTTTTACCTCAAGGTAGTGTCCCCTAAAGGTAAGAGGTGATCACAGCTGCAGAAAAATTTAGAGGACTCTAAAGAATAGAGAAGTCAAAAAAGGACTGTCCCTGTTCCCACTGGGACTCCTAGGAGGTAGTTGAGTGTGTCTAAGCAGAGAGGGTTGGGATGATCCCAGAGTCATCTGTACCATGGAAGCAGTGTGGAAGAGGTCCAGGAGTAGGGATGAAGAGGACAATAAATGAAGGACTGCTGAGGGAGACCATGGGGGAATTTCTGACGTCTTAGTAGATGCTAATGAGTTATGATGCCATTGCCCAAAAACTATGAAACCAAGCCTGTACCAATTTTTTTTAATGTATGCCTGATATTTGGATTGAAAACATTGTGAGTGCTACCTAAGTCATGGGATCAAATATTTTTTCCCTCAGCCTTCTCTATTAAGAAATTATCTCTGTCCTCTATATGTCTACTCCATGTTTAAATCATTCCCGTGACACCTTTGTGGGGGAGATTATAGTAGAGTAACTAATGCTACATGTCCTGTTTTCTTTATGAGATTGTAATTTGGGCAGCCCAGGTGGCTTAGCGGTTTAGCGCCGCCTTCGGCCCAGGGCCTGATCCTGGAGACCCAGGATCGAGTCCCATGTCGGGCTCCCTGCGTGGAGCCTGCTTCTCCCTCTGCCTGTGTCTCTGCCTCTCTCTCTGTGTGTGTCTCACATGAATAAATAAATAAAATCTTAAAAAAAAGAGATTGTAATTTTGCTGGATTAAGTCGTATTTATCTTGTTATATCCCATCCCTTGTAGGGTCAAACACAGGGTCTTATACTTCTCACATAGTAGGTACTTCGTATATAATATGTATATAATATGTAATATGTTATGAAATGAACTGAATTGTAAAGAAAATACCATTGAGTTTGTATTCCAGAAAAGACCCTTTCATATACTGCATTGTAGGACAAAGTAGCATCACACAGTTCTTTATCACATACATTAATGAGTTCTTACATAAATAAGCGAAGGGACAAAAATATTAGCAAAATGCTGTCAGTTACATAATAAGAGTTTTGCAGAGAATTTACTCTGAGTTCTCTAAAGCAGATAATTCAGTCCTGTGGCTCCAAATAGGCATTTATTATGTCTCCAGAATGCCCCTTTCTTTATTCCATCATTATAGAAGCTCTAATCATAGGGCACAATTTTAGAGAATATGTAAGTTAACATGAAAATTCAGATTTCCACTTATGGAAAATTGCATGTGGAAAAACCCCAGCTGTGATTCCTAAATAAACATCAAGAAAATGAACAGAAAAAACCTTAGTGTGAAACATTTCCCTTGAAGAATTTTCTTCTTACTCTGATACTGGCTTGATTACAGGAGGCTGTTGGAGTAATAGTTATATTTCCTTTGTGATTTTTTATTTTATGCCATTCTTGTAAAAACTGAATTTGTCTGATTTATTAATTTCTGTTTTGAGACATGAAAAATCACTGATCTCTAAATTTTCTTTGTATTGATTACCAACATCTCCATGAATCTGTATGAGACTGCCCCAGAAGACGACTTACCTCATTGTGAGAAGATGAGATATTGACTATTTCATGCATATAGCAAAATGTTAGAATAGTGTCTTGTAATTAAAAGTAACTGTATCTATAAGGATATGATTATGAAATAAACATTGGAAAATCTGGTTGAGAAAAAAGAAACTACTCACCCTATTAAAAATAATTTTTAAGGGTGCCTGGCTGGTTCAGTCAGTGGAGCATGTGACTTTTGACCTTGGGGTTGTTTATAAGTTTGAGTCCCACGTTGGGTCTAGAGATTACCTAAAAAAAGTTTTTATATGTCTCAAATTCTGAAACACTCATGATGAACATGACACCCAAAGTGCATTTTTACAATAAATGTGTTACTTTGAGAAGAAATATCTTTGTGTCTAACTAAAGAATATGACAGACCTGAACTTTTATATTCTAGAACTAAAAGTCTTACTGTTTGACATTTTTATGTTCATTTATACATTTTATATAAATATAGACATTTCTAGAAATATAAATATTTTCACATTTCCCCCTATACATATGCTTACATATTTATATTTCATTTCTAAGGTATTTATATTTTTTGACCTACCTCATACTTTAGAGATAGTGATGGTTAACTCATTAAACACCCAAACCAAGTAAATGGGACAACAGCACAATTGTTAGACTCTATAGTGGTGCAGGCCATTTATGTGACCTTAACATGGATCTCTTAACATGGATCCCACAGCATCATGGTAAACAAGACAAATACTTTGGATAGAACAAATGCCTTTGTGATGTTCTTACAAATTTATATTCCCATTAATGGTGATATACCAAGAATAGAGTATATTTTTAATTTCTTTTAGGAACACAGCTATGTTTTCCTTCTCACAGCAAATGGTAAGATATCATCACTATTGGGAATTGAAGTCCACAAAAGAGAAAAAATAGTTCTTCAATGACCAAATGTGATTTTCAGAAGTCATGTTTAGTGAGTAACATGATTAATCTTGCATTTAAAAAGGAGTCAGAAATGATAAAAGGAAGAACATCTTCCTTCTTTTGAACTACATTTCACTCCACAAATACTAATACACAAAGAGTAGAGAGTCATGTGAAAAACCTATAAAGGATAATTCAATACAGGAACTTGCATAGAATTATTTTCCATGAACTAATCAGAACCTGCATTAATGTAAATGAAATCTACTTTAGCTTCCAGGAATGCCATTGATTCTTTAAGGGACCTAAAAGAATAAAGAATGAATGTATAAGAATAGTAATATGATGGTAATGTGTAATAATTATACATCTACCTAATTGCAGAATATAGTGCAAAGTGTAATCAGTACTGTTGTTGTGCCCAAGATAGGGAATCCGAGAAACCACCGAGGAGCTGACAACGATGCAAGCACACGAGGGTTTATTAGCAAGCTCGAGCTTGGGTCCAAGTATACCCGACACAGCGGAACAAGGACTTGGACCCCGAAGTGGGTTACAGCTGGGTTTTTATGGGCTGGTCTAGGGGATTTTCAGAAGGGATGGAGGAATTTCTCAAGTTCTGTTTACATTCTGATATGGGGCTTTCAAGGGCATTGAGCTCTGTTCTTATTCTAATAGGGGCTTCCTGCCCTTGGCTTGGGGTCTGTTCTTGTTCTAATATGGGACTTTCTACCATGGGCGTGGGCTCTGTTGTCTTTCTGATATGGGATTACCTGCCGAGGACACTGAGGACATTCTGCAGTTTTCCCATAAAGTTCAGCTCTTATTCACAGGGGCCTAAAATGGCTGTACTTGTGCTAACGCTAAACTTGAGGTGGAAAGGCTTTGATTTTTCTTGGCCTCCACACTGTGAAGAGCAATTTAGTAATCATTAATAATTCTCAGGTGTTTCCCTCATAGTCCAGTGATACAAAGCAATTGTTGTACATTTTCTGCCGATATCAGCCATCACTTTAAAATTGGTTTTGTTTATCTTTACTGAGTACAAAAATTGGCTGTTTTTTAATTTCGAATAAATTTTAAATATGAAAATATTTTGATACTATATTACATATGTTGTACTTAAATTACATGCTGTAGCCTTCCACAACTCACCCTGATACTTTTGGTTTTCTTACATGCAAACTGAAACGTCCTTTGAAAAAAATCCTCATTAGCTGATAGGTCTCCTTTTGTTGACATATCCTAGAGATATGATAATTCCAGAAAGAGGATAAGGAGACAAGAATTTTAATCACTAAATCACAAAATCTTTTGTAAAATTGAATAACCTCCAGATGCTATCCTTTTTAGCCTTGTAAACTAATGGAAACATATTTCAAACTGTAGATTTTTCTTCCCTTTAATGAGGTCACTTGTACCTTTTAGTGGTCTACAAATAGCAAGCTAAATAAAAGAATGTCTTCTTTTTTTATACTCTGATAGCACTAAAAATGAACAAAAGCATCTCTGCTAAGCTTGTCTACTGTTATCTCCAGCCTCGTAGGCATATTTCATTTAAATTATTCCTTGTCTTTCATGAACATACACATTTGGTCTTGGCATGTAGCTGGGCCAGTGGCCATTTTTAACGTTGCAGCATAATAGACCCATGGGAGGAGAAAATAGTGTTCTATTTGTTAGTACTTCTCAAAGTACTTTGGATTGCATACAAAATTACCTGGGGATCTTGGTAAAATATAGCTTCTGACTCAGGAGGGCTGGGGTAAAGCCTGATGATTCACATTTCTAATAAATCTCAGGTGACCCAGTGCCGCTGGTCCACTAACCCTCACTTTGTTTGCTAGGTATGATCAAAGTGATGTATTTTCATCTTTTCTCTTGAATTGAGTGCAAGCTTGGGGGAAGGGACCTAACCTATCTTTATCTATTCTTCAGCAGGGCCAAGCCCAGCACTCGGCATCTGGTGTGCGCTCAATAAACATATGTTGCATACCAGACGATAACCAAGAGTAAAGACTCCCTGTTCTCTGGTGCCCTAAATTTTGTTTTCTCTCAGAATGTATAACAACAAGAGACCCTTTTCTCACCTAGTCACGTGATCTGGTTACAAGTCAGAGTAGTAAATTGAAATTATAAGGTTGCACTCACTAGAAGTCACAGAACCAGGATGACAATTTTACAACTTCTTTTATCACCTCTTCCCAGCTTTCCTTTGTCTAGCTAGAACATATTCTAGGAGTGGTGCCCTCTTCAACTCCTCGTGGTCCAAAGTGCTGAAGTATTAAGCCTCTTAGAGGGAAAGTAAGGGAGGAGCACAGGAGGCTGAGGGTAACACCTTGAAAGTTCTTTTTAATTTGAGAATATCAACAGAGGGTCACCCGGACTTACACATGCATTGCTTTGACCTTCTTCTAAGATGTAAAATTGTTTGTTCTTGAGGTTATTTATCCACAGTTGTTGTTGTTGTTGTTTTTTGTTTTGTTTTGTTTTGTTTGTTTTTTTTAGTTAGAATTGCTCCTAAGCATTTTTGGAAACTGAAGAGGTCACTGGTGTGTGGCTGTTGCATTTTGCCCTAGATCATTAGGCATCCACCTTCAATAGTGTACAGTGAAGCCATCCTGTGGGGTGCTTGGGCAGCTTGCCTTCTTCGTGTGATGGACGTGTAGACAGTCTTATACCCACTCTGTGCTTAGAAAATCAGTGTTAACAAAAAGACATTAAAGGCATTCAAATTGGCAAAGAAGAAGTCAAACCCTCCCTCTTCGCCGATGACAAGATACTCTACATAGAAAACCCAAAAGCTTACACCCCAAGATTGCTAGAACTCATAGAGCAATTTGGTAGCGTGGCAGGATACAAAATCAATGCCCAGAAATCAATGGCATTTCTATACACTAACAATGTGACTGAAGAAAGAGAAATTAAGGAGTCCATCCCATTTACAATTGCACCCAAAAGCATAAGATGTCTAGGAATAAACCTAACCAAAGAGGTAAAGGATCTATACCCTAAAAACTATAGAACACTTCTGAAAGAAATTGAGGAAGACACAAAGAGATGGAAAAATATTCCATGCTCATGGATTGGCAGAATTAATATTGTGAAAATGTCAATGTTACCCAGGGCAATTTACACGTTTAATGTATTCCCTATCAAAATACCATGGACTTTCTTCAGAGAGTTAGAACAAATTATTTTAAGATTTGTGTGGAATCAGAAAAGATCCCGAAGAGCCAGGGGAAGTTTAAAAAAGGAAACCATAGCTGGGGCCATCACAATGCCAGATTTCAGGTTGTACTACAAAGCTGTGGTCATCAAGACAGTGTGGTACTGGCACAAAAACAGACACATAGATCAATGGAACAGAATAGAGAACCCAGAAGTAGACCCTCAACTTTATGGTCAACTAATATTCGATAAAGGAGGAAAGACTATCCACTGGAAGAAAGACAGTCTCTTCAATAAATGGTGCTAGGAAAATTGGACATCCACTTGCAGAAGAATGAAACTAGACCACTCTCTTTCACCACACACAAAGATAAACTCAAAATTGATGAAAGATCTAAATGTGAGACAAGACTCCATCAAAATCCTAGAGGGGAACACAGGCAACACCCTTTTTGAACTCGGCCACAGTAACTTCTTGCAAGATACATCCACAAAGACAAAAGAAACAAAAGCAAAAATGAACTATTGGGACTTCATCAAGATAAGAAGCTTTTGCACAGCAAAGGATACAGTTAACAAAACTCGAAGACAACCTACAGAATGGGAGAAAATATTTGCAAATGACGTATCAGATAAAGGGCTAGTTTCCAAGATCTATAAAGAACTTATTACACTCAACACCAAAGAAACAAACAATCCAATCATGAAATGGGCAAAAGACATGAAGAGGAATCTCACAGAGGAAGACATAGACATGGCCAACATGCACATGAGAAAGTGCTCTGCATCACTTGCCATTAGGGAAATACAAATCAAAACCACAATGAGATACCACCTCACACCAGTGAGAGAGGGGAAAATTAATAAGGCAGGAAACCACAAATATTGGAGAGGATGCGGAGAAAAGGGAACCCTCTTACACTGTTGGTGGGAATGTGAACTGGCGCAGCCACTCTGGAAAACTGTGTGGAGGTTCCTCAAAGAATTAAAAATAGATCTGCCCTACGACCCAGCAATTGCACTGTGGGGATTTACCCCAAAGATTCAGATGCAATGAAACGCCGGGACACCTGCACCCCAATGTTTATAGCAGCAATGTCCACAATACCAAACTATGGAAGGAGCCTTGGTGTCCATCGAAAGATGAATGGATAAAGGAGATGTGGTTTATGTATAAAATGGAATATTACTCAGCCATTAGAAACGACAAATACCCACCATTTGCTTCGATGTGGATGGAACTGGAGGGTATTATGCTGAGTGAAGTGAGTCAATCGTAGAAGGACAAACAGTGTATGTTCTCATTCATTTTGGAAATATAAATAATAGTGAAAGGGAATAAAGGGGAAAGGAGAAGAAATGTGTGGGAAATATCAGAAAGGGAGACAGAACATAAAGACTCCTAACTCTGGGAAACGAACTAGGTGTGGTGGAAGGGGAGGAGGGCGGGGGGTGGGGGTGACTGGGTGATGGGCACTGAGGGGGGCACTTGACGGGATGAGCACTGGGTATTATTCTGTATGTTGGTAAATTGAACACCAATAAAAAATAAATTTATTAAATAAAAAAATTAAAAAAGTAAATTCTAGAATCTCCAAAATTATACCAACAATTATTTACATATTCAGAAAAATGAAACCGAAGAAAATATTTCGTTACGTGCTCAGTATCAATATAAAATTCCTCAGAAAGAGAAACAATTTTTATTTGTAGTAAGCTGAGCATGTGGCTCTACCAGTATAATGCCCGAGTTCTGCCTCTAAATTCCTGGTGGAAGTAGTGAAAAGATGGTGATTTAAACACACCTGTGTGTATACACAGGTACAAAAGATTGAAGGGTGTACGGAAAATATTTTAGGGCTACTTGGCCTATTAGGTATGTTTCAAACTGATCAAAATCTGATAACACTGTCATAGGCAGCATTCTAAGATGGCAGAAAAATCCTCTAAGGAGCACATTTTATTTATTTTTTATTTTTTTAAAGGAATCTTTTCAATTTATTATTATTTTTTTATGATAGTCATACAGAGAGAGAGAGAGAGGGACAAGGCAGAGATACAGGCAGAGGGAGAAGGAGGCTCCATGCACCGGGAGCCCGATGTGGGATTCGATCCCGGGTCTCCAGGATCACGCCCTGGGCCAAAGGCAGGCGCCAAACCGCTGCGCCACCCAGGGATCCCCCAAGGAGCACATTTTAGATACTCTCCTCATTTTGAGTGTGGCCAGAGCCTGTGAATATGATAGGATTCACTTCCCGGATTAAATTCATCAAAGGTAAAAAAAAAAAAAATTTAGCTAAGGGTAAATTAACTGACTAGGTCTAACCCAGTTAGATGAATCCTTAAAAGGGATCTCCATGAAGTCAGACTCGCAGTATGAGAAAGTCTATGGAAGAGCCATCTGGCAAAGGCACAAGACTCCCCTCTGGCCAAGGAGCAAAACAACAGTAACCCCAGTCCAAGGTTATTAATTCTGCCAACAGCCAAGGGGCTTGGAAGAGAACCCTGGGTCTTCTGGGTTGATGGATGCAAATGGATGAGATTGCACTTGCAGAGACACCTGTATTTCAACTGCGTGAGACTCTTGAGTAGAGCATCCAGCTGTGTCACAGCAACCCCTGATGTACCAGATGGCGATAATAAATGCGTGTTATCTTCAGCCATCAATTTGCGGTAATTTGTCATGCAATCATAGACAGTAAGACACTAAGGCATTTCTCATATAATCAAGTAGGATAGCATGTCTGGTGCGTAGTTTTTGAGACTTGATTTTTACAAATAATGTTTCTAGCTGCTTCAAGGACTACAGTGTTTTTGCAATTGACACGGATTGTGCGCTCTCTTTCAAACTTCTCATCCTAACATAACATAGTGAATTCGTGGGTCAGAATTCCCTGACAACTTCTTCCGCGTGTCTGGGCCTGATTGGGGGGGAACTTATTCCCGAGGAACTTATTCCCGCGCGCAGAGGCAGCCCCTGCAGCTCCCCGCTGACAGCACAGGACAGGAGCTGCGGCTCACCCCTTTAACCCCAACCCAATTCCCTTGTTTTTGAAGAATTTATTTATTCATGATAGACACACAGAGAAAGAGAGCGAGGCAGAGACCCAGGCGGATGCAGAAGCAGGCTCCATGCAGGGAGCCCCACGCGGGACTCCACCCCAGGGCTCCAGGGTCAGGCCCAGGCTGAAGGCGCCTCAACCGCTGGGCCACCCCGGCCGCACCCAATTTCTTAAAAGCTGCGCCCGGATCCAGTCACCAGGCCCTCTCAAGCTGCAGCTGGGCAGCCACGCAGGCGGGTTCTTCACTGACTCCGGAAGCATCTAAGCAGAACTTTGGGGAGGTGGCGGGGGTCCCTGGGGCCACGTTAAGAGGCAACCCGCGCGGTTCACATCACTTTGAAAATGGCTTTGAAAAAAAAAAAAAAGAAACAATCGCTTTGGCACTGACGAGCTGGGATCCTGGGCCGCTCAGTCCGCAGGCCTCGGGAGCGGGCGTCAAAGCAGGTTTTGCAGTCCTCTCGCCTCAGCTGCTGCCCGCGACCACAATTACAGGGGCCTGCCAGGACCCTTTGGAGCCCGACAACCCGGAAGTGCCTGACCACGCCTACCCACTGCGCCTGCGCGAGGCGCCCCCCCTCCGGCGAGCAGGGAGACTGGCGCTGGGCGGGCTGAGAGGCTCGTCGCGCCTGCGCGGAAGGCCCCGGGGAGCAGCGTCGTTACTTTCCAAACGAGTGGCGGGAACCGTTGGAGGCTGTGCGGTCGCCGCCTGCCGGGTAGCAGCGCGCTCCCTCGTCCCTAGGCCTGGTCATGGCGCTGCAGCTGTCCCGCGAGCAAGGCATCGCCCTGCGCGGGAGCGCGGACATCGTGGCCGAGTTCTTCTGCAAGTCCCGCTCCCGCAGGCCAGAGGGCGGGGAGAGCTGAGGCCCGGCGGCCCTGGAGGCCCTGGGCCACGGAGGCGGGGGCGGGGGCGGGGGTGGGGGCGGCTCTGCTCCAGCGCCCGCCTGGCTGGAGAATCTAATCTAGGCGCCTTGCTCCTGGGGCAGCGGGAAGCCCAGGTGCTGCCCAGGCCTGCCTCGCGCCGGCCCCTCCCCAGCAGCCTTGCTTTAAACTGCGGATCCCACAGGCTTCCCAGCCCGGCCGGCCGACACCGCCCCGAGAGGGTGGAGCCCCAGTACATTTTGCACAGCCCATCCACCAAGCTTTGATTCCGGCACTGAGGGCGATGGACTGGATTTAGGAAACTCTGTCCTGGACCAGGCCATGTTTGCACCCTCTGATAGACTCTGGCAGGAGAAGAGGAGGGAAAAGTGAGGGAGAGGCTTGCTCTGGAGCATTGGACCGGTTAATCAGTCAATTGCTAATCCAGACGCAAAAGCCTATTTGGACACCCTGTGATCACATAACCTGAATTGGGGCTTGCATTACCGTGAGCTTGTAGTTCTACTTTGACGCTAGGTTAATGCAGTTTGGCATTTTTATTTCCGCATAAAAGCACGTATCGTGTTCTTTTGATTTAGAAGCAACATTTTTAAGGATTTTCAGTGGCACTTTTCACCTACTCTGCTTTCAGCGAGACACCCACAAACGCACATTAGGCTTTTTCAGTTTGATGCCATGAATGAAACCGCAGCCACATCTAAATAGGTTTTATTTTCCAGAGTTACAAAGTGGAAATAACTTTAACATTCCTTTTGTTTTCAGCATTTGGCGTCAACAGCATTTTATATCAGCGTGGCATATATCCACCTGAAACCTCTACCAGAGTGCAGAAATACGCATTCACCTTGCTTATAACAACAGATCCTGAGCTCATAAAGTAACTCAGTAATGTAGTGGAACAAGTGAAAGGTATTTAATTGTTGAAAACCAATTTGAGTTTCGCAGGCCTTCTTGGACCCGTACTTTCTGGCATCTTGGTGTTCATTTTTCAGCTCTATACAAAGAGGTGTAAAACACTGCAATCTCAAATAAAGCGATTCTCCATCGGAAGGAAGCAAATAATAAAGTGAAAGAAACTCCACTCTTCCCTACCACATTTTGAGTGGGTTAAATACGTTGATGTTAGGAATCTGATCTGGCTTCACAAAACAATCTCTATCAACTCTTTTTGAAGTGATTTTTGCAGTTCGTGTAGCCAGGTGGAACAAGTTGGAATTTTACATAACTATGATGATGTTTATTGTTGGAGAGAAATCCACTATATATTTTTACATGACATATTTTCTATAGCTGCCTGGAGTTTAAAACCGTCATTATTTTAAGATAAAAGAAAATGAAATTGGATCCAGCCTGGGAACTAAACTTAAAAAAATACTACTAATAGAGTACCCAATAAAGTTTTTTAATGTCTTACTTTCTTCATTTGTCTTTGTTAAAATCCTGCCTGTAAGTTAGCCGTTTCTATCTGAACACTCCTTGTTTTTCCGTAGCTCAAGAAATTCCTGAATACTTGTTCTCCATCTATTCTGTCTCTTTTTCCCCCATGTTTTTCTCTACTTAGGATTCTCACTTCTAATTTTTCTGTGTTATAGGATGTTTCTCCCTGGCTCCTCATTTGACCTTCCAAAGCTAGTTCCAAAAAAAACCAAAAAAAACATTATAGTATTTTTTTTTTATTCCTAAGTCATATATATATATATATATATATATATATATATATATATATATATATATATATTGTTTCAAGAGGCTTTATTTTTAGAATTCTATTAATTATATTTTTATCATCTTCAGGGCTAAATCACCCAGGGCGATACTCAGATTACTCAGCCTGCAACATAGAAGTAACTAAGAATCTATGTCACCTTAATTTGATGAAGAAGCAAACCCTGCCTAAGTTACTGGTTTTTAGGTTGTCTCCTTTAAGACTACACTGATGACATTTCACCTCGGTTGTATGTACACCTTCCTATTTAATTTGTCCCTTTTATTTTAGTTAGAATGGGGGAATTGCTCTTCTTAGAGGCAAATTGTTCAATCTCTTTGAATCCCCATCCCTCTAGCCTTCTTAAGGACTCTACCCTAGTTCTTCTCTGGTATTTCTGACTTCTTTCTTTTGAGATATTTTCATTGGTTTCATTTGTCTTCAGTTTTAAAAGAAAAAGATTTCCACCCACCCCAGATCTTTAAGTGACTACCCAATCTCTTCCTTTTCAGACCAAAATTGAGAAAAGGTTGTTTTTTGTCGAGGGGTCGGCAAGCCTGAGGGCACATATCAAACAAGTGGCCAATTTTTGTACTACCTGCAAACTGAGTGTTTTCAGATTTTGAAAGGCTAGTTTTTAAAAGACTACGCAAGAGACCTAGGGGGCCCACAAGTCCTAAATATTACAAGATTGTTTTTGTCTCTTGAAAGAAAACAACAACTGTGTATTCTTGAGTATATTATCCCCAGTTCCAAGATTAATTCAGGGCTCATTATGAGGTCCCCTTATTATAATCTCTAAGATGACTTCTGACACATACATAACTTTACTAACAATCTTTGTGTAGTTGACTCACAAACATACATCCAACCCAAGTCTTCTCTTTGCTCATATAGTAAGTGGCTCCCTTGATATCCACATGTGGCTATCCTAGTGATACTTGAAAACTAAATTTAAGGGGGTCCTGGCTGGCTCAGTCAGTAGAGCATGCAACTCTTGATCTTGGGTTGTAAGTTCCAGCCCCACATTGGGTGTGGAGATTACTTAGAAATAAAACCTTAGGGCAGCCCGGGTGGCTCAGCAGTTTAGCACTGCCTTCAGCCCAGGGCATGATCCTGGAGACCTGGGATCGAGTCCCACATCAGGCTCCCTGCATGGAGCCTGCTTCTCCCTTTGCCTGTGTCTCTGCCTCTCTCTCTATGCCTCTCTCTCTCTCTGTCATGAATAAATAAATAAAATCTTTAAAAAAGAAGAAAAATAGAACCTTATAAAATTGTAAGCATCATGTCTCATTCCCATTCTCTTTCTCTCAATGAATGGATCAACCTTCCAACCAGTGGTATAAACCAGAAAGTTGGGAACTATCCCTGAGTATTTCCTCTTCCTTAGTCTCATAAGTATCCAATAAATCTTAACAATTTTAACCACGAAATCTCTTCACTCTACCTATACTGATCCATCTCTCCCAATTTATCCTTCTATAAGCCTTCAGTACCTCTTGCTTGAATTACTAATCAATTAGCATCCCTAGATCCTCTCTTTACTTCCACTCTACTTTCCACACATCACAGCCAAAAGGATAGTTCTGAAATATAAGTTTAATCACATCACACCCTGCTTCAGACACAGTAATGACTTCCCTGGTACTTGAAGTATAAGTTCTTTAATTTAGCCCATGTGACCTTGTGTGGTCTGACCCCTATGTATCTTGCACAAACCGACCTTGTTCATTCTCCCTTTCTTAACTGTATCTGTATTACCCTTTCAATCCTCTGGTCAGATACTTTTTGCTTTCCAGTATTTTAGACCTGTACCCTTTTCTGTAACCTTTTGCATATTTAATTGTATTTACTTGTAGAACTGAAGTCCAGTGAGAATTCCCTGAGTCAAATTTTCCTATATTCTCTCATTGGATCACATACTGCACCTTCTTGGCACTTATTACAATTAAAAATTTACATTCATTGCTGCAGTGATTAGATTAATGCTCATCTTCTGCAATTTACCTTGGATTACAGTATACTGCATGTTCACTACTCTGTGCTTAGCATTCAGTACTAACTACATCTGCTATGGATACTGAGAATTGGAAAACGGGAGCTAGGTTATCGTGAGGCAAGTTTTCTGTACAGGTTGGAGGAGTTCCAAAATACCAGTGGTAGGATTTGCTAAGGGTAGAAAGTGAGACCTGGGAAGAGTTACTTTGTAATGCAGTGAACCAAAACAGATGCCTTGTTCTGTATTGCAGATTGGTTATACAAGTGTTCAGTTCAGAAGCTGGTGGTATTCATCTCAAATAATGAAAGCAGTGAAGTCCTTGAAAGGTGGCAGGTTGACATTGAGTGCGACAAGACTGCAAAAGATGACAGGTAAGTATGAATTAAACTGCTTCCATTTTCATGATTTTTTTCCCAAAACTTGTTTTCTTGACTAAATGAGTTCTAACCAAATTGAACTAGTTTCGTATAAGGTAGTTTGTTTGTAATTATGTTAGATCTCCTGTGGAGAAGAATAAGACTCACAAACTGTGCTCACAAAAGAGTCATGCCTATTATGGACTTGTATAGTGTACTTTTAACATAACTGCCCTTAGTCTAAAATCCATGAATTTCAACCGTTAGTATTTATGGTGCTATATGTAAGCTATGTATTAGGTGTATTAGGATGTATTAGGTGGCCCATTTAATGGATTGTGTCAAGGTACTTTTAACCATGAAGTATTATCCTAGACGTTCTCCTAGCTTGATATGCAGCTCTACTGTATTTCATTTAATGCTATGAACTTCCTAAGACACTCTGAACTGAAGTTCTTAGATCCTCTGGATGGGAAATGCCCCCTCATTATATGCTAATTCTTAGCATTGTCCAAGGCATGCTTACCTGTAAACTCAGAACTCTCTCTCATAATGAAATGTACTTTGTTCCTGAAGCCTTTGGTCTATTTTAGAAAATGTTTATTTGATTATTTTAAATAATTTATTTTTATTGGTGTTCAATTTACCAACATACAGAATAACACCCAGTGCTCATACCGTCAAGTGCCCCCCTCAGTGCCCACCACCCAGTCACGCCCACCCCGCCCTCCTCCCATTCCACCGCCCCTAGTTCGTTTCCCAGAGTTAGGAGTAAGTAAGTTCTGTCTCCCTTTCTGATATTTCCCACACATTTATTGACCCTTCCCTTATATTCCCTTTCACTCTTATCTATATTCCCCAAATGAATGAGAACATATAATGTTTGTCCTTCTCCGATTGACTTACCTTCACTCAGCATAATACCCTCCACTTCAATCCACGTTGAAGCAAATGGTGGATGTTTGTCATTTCTATTGGCGGAGTAATATTCCATTGTATACATAAACCACATCTTTATCCATTCATCTTTCGATGGACACCAAGGCTCCTTCCACAGTTTAGCTATTGTGGATATCGCTGCTAGAAACATTGGGGTGCAGGTGTCCCGGCATTTCATTGCATCTGAATTTATGGGGTAAATCCCCAGCAGTGCAATTGCTGGGTCATAGGGCAGCTCTATATTTAACTCTTTGAGGAACCTCCACACACTTTTCCAGAGTGGATGCACCAGTTCACATTCCCACCAACAGTGTAAGAGGGTTCCCTTTTCTCCACATCCTCTCCAATATTTGTGGTTTCCTGCCTTGTTAAATTTCCCCATTCTCACTGGTGTGAGGTGGTATCTCATGGTGGTTTTGATTTGTACTTCCCTGATGGCAAGTGATGCGGAGCATTTTCTCATGTTCATGTTGGCCATGTCCAGGTCTTCCTCTGTGAGATTTCTGTTCATGTCTTTTGCCCATTTCATGATTGGATTGTTTGTTTCTTTGGTGTTGAGTTTAAGAAGTTCTTTGCAGATCTTGGATGCTAGCCCTTTATCTGATACGTCATTTGCAAATATTTTCTCCCATCTGTAGCTTGTCTTTTAGTTTTGTTGACTGTATCCTTTGCTGTGCAAAAGCTTCTTATCTTGATGAAGTCCCAATAGTTCATTTTTGCTTTTGTTTCTTTTGCCTTCCTGGATGTATCTTGCAAGGTGTTACTGTGGCCGAGTTCAAAAAGGGTGTTGCCTGTGTTCTCCTCTAGGATTTTGATGGAGTCTTGTCTCACATTTAGATCTTTCATCCATTTTGAGTTTATCTTTGTGTGTGGTGCAAGAGAGTGGTCTAGTTTCATTCTTCTGCATGTGGATGTCCAATTTTCCCAACACCATTTACTGAAGAGACTGGCTTTCTTCCAATGGATAGTCTTTCCTCCTTTATCGAATATTAGTTGACCAAAAAGTTCAGGGTCCACTTCTGGGTTCTCTATTCTGTTCCATTGATCTATGTGTCTGTTTTTGTGCTGGTACCACACTGTCCTGATGACCACAGCTTTGTAGTACAAACTGAAATCTGGCATTGTGATGCCCCCCGCTATGGTTTTCTTTTTTAAAATTCCCCTGGCTTTATGAGGTCTTTTCTGATTCCACACAAATCTTAATATAATTTATTCTAACTCTCTGAAGAATGTCCATGGTATTTTGATAGGGATTGCATTAAACGTGTAAATTGCCCTGGGTACCATTGACATTTTCACAATATTAATTCTGCCAATCCATGAGCATGGACTATTTTTCCATCCCTTTGTGTCTTCCTCAATTTCTTTCAGAAGTGTTCTATAGTTGTTAGGGTATAGATCTTTTACCTCTTTGGTTAGGTTTCTTCCTAGGTATCTTATGCTTTTGGGTGCAATTGTAAATGGGTTTGACTCCTTAATTTCTCTTTATTCAGTCTCATTGTTAGTGTATAGAAATGCCACTGAATTCTGGGCATTGATTTTGTATCCTGCCACACTGCCAAATTGCTGTATGCGTTCTAGCAATCTTTGGGTGGAGGCTTTTGGTGTTTCTACGTAGAGTATCATGTCATCGGCAAAGAGGGAGAGTTTCACTTCTTCTTTGCCAATTTGAATGTCTTTAATGCCTTTTTGTTGTCTGACTGCTGAGGCTAGGACTTCCAGTACTATGTTGAATAGCAGTGGTGAGAGTGGACATCCCTGTCTTGTTCCTGAACTTAGGCGAAAGGCTCCCGGTGCTTCCCCATTGAGAATTATATTTGCCGTGGGCTTTTCGTAGATGGCTTTTAAGATGTTGAGGACTGTTTCCTCTATTCCTACACTCTGAAGAGTTTTGATCAGGAATAGACGCTGTATTTTGTCAAATGCTTTCTCTGCATCTAATGAGAGGATCATACGGTTCTTGGTTTTTCTCTTGCTGATATGATGAATCACATTGATTGTTTTATGAGTGTTGAATCAGCCTTCTGTCCCGGGGAAAAATCCTACTTGGTCATGGCGAATAATTTTCTTAATGTGTTGTTGGATCCTATTGGCTAGTATCTTGTTGAGAATTTTTGCTTCCATGTTCATCACGGATATTGGTCTGGAACTCTCCTTTTTGGTGGGATCTTTGTCTGCTTTTGGAATTAAGGTGATGCTGGCCACATAGAACGAATTTGGAAGTACTCCATCTCTTTCTATCAAACAGCTTTAGTAGAATAGGTATGGTTTCTTCTTTAAACGTTTGATAGAATTCCCCTGGGAAGCCATCTGGCCCTGGATTTTTGTGTCTTTGGAGGTTTTTGATGACTGCTTCAATTTCCTCCCTGGTTATTGGCCTGTTTAGGTTTTCTATTTCTTCCTGTTTCATTTTGGTAGTTTGTGGCTTTCAGGAATGCGTCCATCTGTTCCAGTTTGCCTAATTTATTGGCGTATAGCTGTTCATAATATGTTTTTAAAATCGTTTCTAATTCCTTGGTGTTGGTAGTGATCTCTCCTTTCTCATTCATGATTTTATTAATTTGAGTCTTCTCTCTCTTCTTTTTAATAGGTCTGGCTAATAGTTTATCTATCTTAATTAATTCTTTCATAGAACCAACTCCTGGTTTTGTTGATCTGTTCCACAGTTCTTTTGTTCTCAATTTCATTGAGTTCTGCTCGAATCTTTATTAACTCTCTTCTGCTGGGTGTAGGATCTATTCGCTGTTTTTTCTCTAGCTCCTTTATGTGTAAGGTTAGCTTTTGTATTTGAATTCCTTCCAGTTTTTGAATGGATGCTTGTATTGTGATGTATTTCCCCCTCAGGACTGCTTTTGCTGCATCCCAAAGATTTTGAACGATTGTATCTTTATTCTCATTAGGTTCCATGAATCTTTTTAATTCTTCCTTAATTTCCTGGTTGACCTTTTCATCTTTTAGCAGGATAGTCCTTAACCTCCACGTGTTTGAGGTCCTTCCAAACTTCTTGTTGTGATTTAGTTCTAATTTCAAGGCATTATGGTCTGAGAATATACAGGGGACGATCCCAATCTTTTGGTATCGGTTCAGACCCGATTTGTGACCCAGTATGTGGTCTATTCTGGAGAAAGTTCCATGTGCACTTGAGAAGAATGTGTATTCAGTTGAGTTTGGATGTAACGTTCTGTAGATATCTGTGAAATCCATCTGGTCCAGTGTATCATTTAAAGCTCTTGTTTCTTTGGAGATGTTGTGCTTAGATGACCTATCCAGTGGAGAAAGCCTTAAATCGAAGTCACCAAGTATATTATTATCTAAATATGTCTTAATTTATGTTATTAATTGATTGATCGTTTTGTCAGCTCCCACATTCGGGGCATATATATTGAGGATTGTTAAGTCCTCTTCTTGGATAGATCCTTTAAGTATGATATAGTGTCCCTCTTCAACTCTCACTACCGTCTTTGGGAAAAACTTTAGTTTTTCTGATATAAGGATGGCTACCCCTGCTTTCTTTTGAGGACCCTTTGAGTAGTATATGGTTCTCCAACCTTTTATTTTCAGGTTGTACGTGTCTTTCTGTCTGAGTCTCTTGTAGACAGCAAATAGATGGGTCCTGCTTTTTTATCCAGTCTGAAACCCTGTGCCTTTTGATGGGGTCATTAAGCCCATTCACGTTCAGAGTTACTATTGAAAGATAGGAGTTTAGTGTCATCATGATATCTATTCAGTCCTTGTTTTGTGGATTGTTCCACTGAACTTCTCCTTAAAGGGGAATTTTAAGAGTTCCCCTTAAAATTTCTTGCAGAGCTGGTTTGGAAGTCACATATTCTCTCAGTGCCTGCCTGTCTTGGAAGCTCTTTATCTCTCCTTCTATTCTGAATGAGATCCTTGCCGGATAAAGTATTCTTGGTTGCATGTTCTTCTCATTTAGGACCCTGAATATATCCTGCCAGCCGTTTCTGGCCTGCCAGGTCTCTGTAGAGAGGTCTGCTGTAACCCTAATACTCTTCCCCATAATAGTCAGGGATTTCTTGTCTCTTGATGCTTTAAGGATCTTCTCTTTATCTTTAGAATTTGCAAGCTTAACTATTAAGTGTCGAGGTGTTGAACTGTTTTTATTGATTTTAGGGGGAGATCTCTCTATCTCTCTATCTCCTGGATTTGAATGCCTGTTTCCCTTCCCAGATTAGGAAAGTTTTCAGCTATGATTGGTTAAAATACGTATTCTGACCCTCTGTCCCTTTCGGCGCCCTCGGGAACCCCAATTATACGTAGGTTTTTCTTCCTCAGGCTGTCGTTTATTTCCGTTTATCTATCTTCATGGTCTTTTAATTGTTTGTCTCTTTTTTCCTCTGTTTCCCTCTTTGTTGTCTTCTATGTCACCCACTCGTTCTTCCAGCTCATGAACCCTCGTTGTGAGGACTTCTAGTTTGGATTGCATCTCATTCAATTGATTTTTAATTTCTCCCTGATTAGGTCTAAATTCTGCAGTCATGAAGTCTCTTGAGTCATTTATGCTTTTTTCTAGAGCCACCAGTAGCTGTATAATAGTGCTTCTGAATTGGCTTTCTGACATTGAATTCTAATCCAGATTTTGTAACTCTTTGGGAGAGAGGACTGTTTCTGATTCTTTCTTTTGAGGTGAGGTTTTCCTTCTAGTCATTTTGCTCAGTGCAGAGTGGCCAAAAACAAGGTGAATTGGGAAAAGGAGAAATTGAGAAGAGAGAAAGGAGGAAAGAAAAGAGAAAAAGAAAAACGAAAAAGGAAGAAAAAAAGAGGAAAAACAGAAAGAAAAAGAAGGGAAAAAAAGGCCAAGGGAAACAAATAAAATTCAAAAAGCAAAAAAAACAAAAAACAAAAAACAAAAAACAAAAACAAAAAAAACAAAAAACAAAAAACAAAAAACAAAAACAAACAAACAAACAAAAAACACAGGGAAGTATCTTCTGATTCTGTATACTTTAAGTCCCTTGACTTCCCCTGGAACTTGTCCGTCTAGTTGGTCTCTAGGGGACGGGCTTGTTGTGCTGATTTTCAGGTGTTAGCGCTTGGGGGAGCTGCTCTACCCCCTGCCTGGTGCAGGGCTCAGAGGGGCTTGTTTACCCCTTGAGGCCCCAGAAGAAACACCTGCAGTGGCAGCGGCCTGCTCTGGAGCCCTGGAGTCAGCTCCTGCAGTTACTACGGAGCTCTCCATCTGCTGGGGCCTGGATGCTCCGGGGTCGGGGCCGCTGATCTGCTCAGCTTGGGGCAGGAGCGTCCTTCCCATCCTGGACCCGCCTGGCCTCTGCCTGTCCCGGGAGGAGGCCGGATCCTGGGCTGTGTCCCTGGCGCCCTGTGCTCCTGGGCCTGTGCTGTTGGATTTGTGCTCCCACCACACAGCCGCCTCTCTGCGGAACTGTGGCCCTAGCCCCTGTGAGCTGCTCCCGGGTCCAGCCGTGTCTGCGCTGCAGCCCTTTAGGGAGCTCAGCACACTCTCCCCGGGGCGCAGTTGCTCTGTTAGTGTCCCATGGAGCCTGCGGGCATCCCCGCCTTTCTGGGGTCCTGCTCCAACTCCCTGCGAGGCCTTTCTGCCCAGGAAGATTGGTGAAGCTCCTGCTTCTCTGGGCCTGGGCTCTCCTGTCCTGGGGACACTCGCCCTGGCCTTCGCCTGGCTCCTTGCGGGGCCCCTCCCCCTTGGATGCCTTTTGTTTCTTTATTTCTTTTTTCCCCGTCTTCCTACCTTGATAGAAGTGCGAACTCTTCTCACTGTAGCATTCCAGCTGTTCTCTCTTTAAATCTCAGGCCGAATTCATAGATTTTCAGGATGATTTCAAGATTATCTAGGTAATTGGTGGGGACAGGTGATTTGGGGACCCTACTCTTCCGCCATCTTGCCCCTCCCCTGGAAAATGTTTAATAATAAAAACAACTTGATATAACATCTTCTTTGAAGCACTACAGAATTAGACATTTATGTATTCCTAAAAATGCCAAAATGATTATGCCAATTAAAGATCTTAGATACTAATTGTTATCTTTATTTTACAATATGCTGAATGTTTCCTGACTTGAAGCACTTGGCAGGTTTTCTGGTCATCTGTTATTTAATGACCTGATACTAAGATCAGCCTTAATCACTGGAATAATAAGTGAAATTATAATTGTTTTTTAAAAACTCCTTTTGAATGCATTCCTTAATTTGAGTTTTGAAGCATTTAATCAAACAAATAATCTTACCAGTGTTTTAAATAACTTGTTAAAACTTAAAATGAATCAACTCATTTGGTTTCTTCAGTAGCACACCCAGAGGAAAGTCTCAGAAGGCCATCCAGGATGAGATCCTCTCCGTAATCCGACAGATCACAGCTACCGTGACGTTTCTGCCGCTGTTGGAAGTCTCTTGTAAGTATTATATGACTTCATGATGGTTCAGATTTGTTGTGGAAAGATTAAGCTATTACTTTAAGAATTAACAGTTTTGTTGAGTTTTTTCTTAATTATCCATGTCATGGTATATAAGTGAGAAAAACGTCATGAATCTAAAGCGATGCTGGTTGTGTTTTATTTACAAGTGCTGAATAGGGAAAGAATGAAAGTTTTCATTCAGTACTCCTGAATATTTTGACGTAATTTCTTCCATTACTTTTATTTTATACACATTTCCTTGTATATAATTAAGACTTAGACAGGTATAACTGTGTCTTTCTTTTCTGGCTTAGTTACTCCTTCATTCATCAGATATACCCTAAATGCCTACTGTATGCCTTCCATGGTTCTGGGCATTGGGATACAGCGGTCACAAAACCAAGATGTTCTTTTTCTCTGGCTTAGATTCATGCTGTCTCGTGATCAATTATATACTTTCTGCAAATATCTTTAATGGCTTTTCTCTTTGAAGAAAAAAAAACAATCGAGTTTTTCAGTAAGTAAAAAGGAGTACAGTATTTTCTGTACTAAAATTTCCATTGAAGAAAAGCAATTAGCTAATATAACTGATTAGAGATCAAGCCAAACTAGCTTTTCTGACATGATAGGTGGCTCACATGTGAGGGAGAGAGGAAGGATAGTTGTACCTTTCAAAAACTAATTGTACTTTAATGATCTTATCCCCAATTTAGGTTCATTTGACCTACTGATTTATACAAAGATTTGGTTGTACTTGAATAATGGGAAGAGTCGGGACCACAGTTTATTACCAATTCTGAGGAAGTCTGTCTTCATTCATTTACTACTACTATCCACAAAGTAAATAGCATGGTGGCCTATAAAATTCCGACCAGTGACTGAGGATGAGATTAGGACAGTGATGTACTTGTAGTTCTCAGATGCGGTTTTCCTGAAACGAAGTCAACTATAGTTGATAAATTTTGTATCACTGGTTAATTTTTAGACTGGGGAAACTTAACATTATACATCTATTGAACTGTGCATAATTGTCCCATTTTTTGTTACCTGTATGCCTTGATACAGGGTTGGCATAAATTATTGCACATTGTTCAAAAGGGAACTAGCAGATCACATCAGCATTGTTGTCAATTCCTTGAAAGTGGTAACTGTAGATGGATAACTTTTGCCATAAAACTAAATGCCTTCTTAAATCAGACCTTTTGGTCAAGGACTTTGCCTCTGGATTATAGGTAGGGAGATATTAAATGTAAAATACAGCAACAGAAGTATGAATATTGAGAGTCTTTGTTTAGATTCTGAAATTATCTAATGACAACCTGCAAGTAATGAAACATTGCTCATAATAGGTCTCTGCCATTTATTTCATTTGTATATTTTCCATATTGAAAACACTTCCAATTATTTGATTTTGATTTGTTGTAGAACTCGAACCTACAAAGCTATGTGTATTGCCACTGTTTAAATTCCTGTGATACAGAACTCTTAATTTTTTTGTTTTATAAAATCAAGCTTTAAATGATGATGAAATAAAGTTAAATATGTATGTTTAAAATTTGTCTTAAATATGTTTATATTGGTGTGGTATTAACACATATAATAGAATGGATTCAGTATAGCAAATAATATCTTGTGCCTACTGAGGCCTAAGGATACCAACTTGAATAAATCTGGAGGTACTTTCAATTTAACGAACAAGCTTTGATTATATCCCTTTAATCTTATAACCTTAGACTTAAAATAAGCATCATTCTCTGTATAAAATAATACATGTCATATGGAATTAATTCATTTTAGCATATAGTGGACTGGAGAACTTTTCTATCCTCTTAGCTTTATTGCCAGCCTAGTTTTCCTTATTTTTTAAGGGTCAGTTTAAGGCAAACTTCTGACATCTTTTCTAATCTCTATTCTAAATGTTACCTTGTTTTGTAATTAAGTGCTTAGTATCAGACACCGTTCTAAGCTTTTTATATGAATTAACTCATTAACCTTCACTATAAAGTAAAAACACATAGCCTGTATCACTCATTCAGAAATGACAAAGTGAGCACCTGTTAAAGTTCCAAGTATTAGGATGAATGAAACAAAGTCTTGGTCTTTCTGAAGCTTGAGATATGGAGAGGAAAATAGATGGCAAGCTTCCAGGCAGTTACTACACAGGTTTATCTCATTATGTATTTGTTTTTTCACCTGAGTAATCTAATCTCTTTGATCCAGTTGCCTGCTTGTTAAGAATAAAAGGCAATTCTCTCATTGCAAGACAAATAAGTGCCAGTATTTGATGACAGGTATAGTGAATGCTATTGTGAAAGCCCATTGCCTGGAGAATTGTTGAAGCTATCTAATTGAGGTCCACCCACATATGTCCTTTTCCTGAATAAGAAAAGCAGTTCTGCAGAAAGGAAAATGATGTTGAATTAAGGTGTGGTCAAGAGTCTGGTTTTCCAAACATGAGGTATGTTACAAAGTGGCCACTAGTAAGATTAAAGCATTTAAATTCTGTGCTGTTTGTAACCTCTAAACATGAAACATTAGGTTGAGACGGAAAGCAGAACTGGAAGTTCAGTAAAAATATGAAGAGTTAAAAAATCTGGTCCTACTTTTGGGACAAAAGTTTGAAATTCTTTTTAGAAAGCAGTAACTGCTTTAGGAAACACTAAATGCCTCTGCTAAATAACCAGAAATAATGTGGTCATTCCCTGAAAAATATTCACCAGTAGCAACTTTCTTAATAGATCACGGATAATACTTAAATTTCTGTCAGTTGTTTTTATTCGCCAAATTAAAAAGTCCTAATATTACCACTTATACTTCGTGGCTTATACCACTACTGACTCCTACTAGTACATATATTAGAGTTGAGTGGGAGCCAAGCTACAAGGTTTATTGGCAAAGCTCAACCGGAAAAGCTTTAGCCTATGGCTCCATCTAAACTTGTCCTGCCCTCTTTTCCTATACCTTGAAGTCCACCTTAAGAGGAAGATATTTAAATCAACAGATGTAAGAATTGCAAATGACCTATGAACAGTGGGTATTATATGTAAGTGATGAATCACTAAATTATACTCCTGAAACCAATATTACACTATATGTTAATTAAAATTTAAATAAATGTTTGGAAGAAAAAAAAAAGCCCTACATGACTTCCACACCATGTTATACAGTGAACCCAAGATTCTAAGAGAGCCTAATGGGCCTGCCCTGGACTCTTGACTCAGTTTTGCTTACCATAGGTAGAGGAATGGAAACATGTTCCGACTGGGCCTATCCGGGTCTGAAATAGAGCCCCAGAAGGGACTGAACCACACGTCTCCAGGAATCTTCTCCCAGTGTCATCAATTGGAGAGAGGAGTCAAGCTTCCATGGGAATTCACACAGAGGTGTGTAATAGTCTCATGTATTAATTGGCTTTTGCACAAACAACCATAGAATAACAATTTTTTCCCGTGTAGTCTGTGGGTTATCTGGAGTGCTTGTCTTCTTCTTTGCCCCTGCAAATCTGCAGGGCACGTGTCTCCTTCTATTATTGAAGGGGCAATGGCTCACCAGGACTCCTAAAGCTTATCTTCAGAACTTTCACACTGACATTTTTGCCCATATTCCACTGATGCAGGTAAGTCTTAAGGCTAAGCCAAACTTCAATGGGGCCAGAAAGTACACTCTTCCCATGGACGTGGGGAGAGGGCTGTGCGAAAATCTGATGAAAGTGATAGAAAGATCAGGATACCTAAATAATGCTACCCTGTAACTCGTTTTCCATCAGATGTCACTAATGCTACAATATTCAAATTAAGGTGAACTTTTAACTTTAGTATTCAGCCTTTCCTATTCGAAATTAACATTGGGATTTCTGGCTACAAAGATATAAAGACATCAGAGGAAGAAAACACAGCACGTGTATTGGCTAGGTAATTTTTCATTTAATTTTCCTGCTTTAGTGCACAAGTAGAATTGCAGGATCAATGGACACACAAACAGCTCTACATTTTTTAAACTTTAGGTGGTCTCTTCTGTCCATGATCAAGAAGCTCATTTGGCTCCTCAGCAAGCACATCAAGAGAAGTGTGTATTCACCTTTCCTAATGGCTCCTACCCTTTTACATCCTTTTAGCAATTGAATGTCCATAACACATTACTTTCCATTTACTGTATTTACAAAACTCCAGGTTTCTTTGGGAGCGTTGTAATTACACTGTCCTCGGATGACTTTAACCAATTAATGGCAGGAACCAAAAGACAGAGGACTGAATACTGTAAGTTATCTATATCGTTCAAAGAATAAATCAAGTGTGAATTTGTGAACCGTTGTGCAACACTTTCCCAACCAGTCAAAAGAATTGTTCATTAAATAACCTTTTACTCTTTAGGGAATTAATTTTTGGCTAAAGTTGTAAATAATAATATCTTCATCTTTTTATTAAATATGTAAAGCTCTGTTTTAAGTTATTTTTGTACAATGTAACCATGATAAAAACTTGTGTGTTGGAATAACTATGGAATAGAAATGCTGCTAAATTTCAAATTTTATTAGTTACACCTTCTTAGAGCAGATCTTTGTTTTTTATTTATTTTTTATTTATTTTTTACTGGAGTTCAATTTGCCAACATAGAGCATAACACCCAGTCCTCATGCCTTCAAGTGTCCCCCTCAGTGCCCGTCACCTAGTCACCCCATCCCCCCACCCACCTCCCCTTCCACTACCCCTTGTTCATTTCCCAGATTTAGGAGTCTCTAAGAGCAACTCTTTAAAGATCTTTCCATTCTTCATGAATATGGCTTTGAAAGCCAGCAGCATTAACTGATGTTTATTTTTAAAAAATCTCGTTGGGAAATCTACTTAATCTTCATTAGAGTTGACAGTCCTCTTCCAATCTGGCAAAAACATGGTAGCCTTAGCAACAAAACTATCAGAAAAAGCTTAGAGAGGAAAATGTCAAGAGTTGACCCTCTGATTACAAAAGTCAGTTTATGTTACCATTTCACCTATTTTTGTGCTCTTACCATTTGATCTATTTTTATACTAGAGAAACATAATTTTCATTTATTTGTATAAATTCCATTCATCTGTGTTTATCTGCACCATTTTGCTAGGCAAGCTTGTTTGCACAAAGGAACACATGACATCAAAATCTTTATTGTTTTGGCATTTTATCTGTGCTAACAAAAGCCTCTGATTATAGGCACGACCACACATACTCCACTATCCATGCAAGGGAAAGATCTCAAACCTCTTCCAAAACTATCTAGTTATGGACATACCCAGTGGATACCTAGACATGGATCTGAATTTCTTTCTGAACGGCAGTGTCACTGACTCACATGCATTATTACTTAATCCTCACAGCAAATCTAGAGGGGTTATTCCCATTTTACACGTATAAAACCTGAGACTCAGGAAGGCCAGGTAATTTGCTGAACTTCAGACATCCAGGATCTAGCCCCAGGCCTGACCCTAAACCAATATTCTTTCTCATTGTTTTTCAGAAACTCGGCAACAGCGGAAGGTGCCCTGCTCCAGCTGCAGGGACTCAGCCAGAAAGACTGGAATACTACATGACTGTACCTGCAAGTTGGGGAAGGAGAACTCAACACTATTTGAGTATTGAGTTGCATTCATTTTTTAAAAAACACTTTTTCAAAATAAGCTATCATTAAATGTTTATATATACATAGTATTTTTGCTGTATAATAGCAGCATGCATTTTCTTCCATCAATGTTTTCTTCTCTCATTCTTTCACTTGTTTATGTAACTACATGCTGTGTTGGAATTTGGGCTTCTTTACGGGTTGGAACCAGTTCGAGAAAGGGGACACAGCAGGCAATTGAAATGTATGTTATCATCCAAATTATAGGGTTCCCTAGTAAAGCTGGGTAGAGGCTTAGACGTCATGCAAAAACAGGGTTTGCTACTGCATCTCCATAAACAAGCCATGGGATGGCCAGACAACTGCAGTTGTCCTCACTCAAGCCCACTCCAATAGGGGACCAAGAAACTCTTTAAGTACAAAAGCTCTACACAGCTTCTATAGGTCTTAAAAAGGTCTGCTCTACGTTGCTTGGGATGGTGTGAGAAAGTGAAGAGAGCGACCCCAAATCTCTTCTCCAACACCATGTTGTGTCATCAGGATTGGAGTCGAATCCTGAAGAGGGGAATAACACGCATCCCTCCTAATGCTTGCCAGCTTTTTAATTTTTTAAATATATTACATTGTGGATTCCACTGGCATCATGTGAGTTGTTTTAAGTAGGCATACTCCCAGGCATTTTTTTTTCAGTTTTATTAATTATGTATGCATTTTCATCTGTAGTCAGAAAGATACCTGTTTTTTTTTTCCTAACATGTTTTAACACATATTACCCTGAGCAAAGATTGTAAAGTCCATGCTGAATACTTAAAAACATGTATTTGTAGAAAAGTCATGAAGGCGGTGTACGCATGATGGAAGGCTGAGAAACAATGTCATAACCCTTTGTACTCAGGCATCAGAAGGGGACCAGGCAGCTGTCCCTCTCAGCCGAGTGGTGCATGCTCACAGTGCTGCTGTGCTCACACAGACCCCATGTCTGCTTCTCCCTACACAGAGTCCTTCTGGGACTTCTTGAAGGGCATTTTGCTTTTTGCCCATAAAAGACTAGCACCATGAGTCAGATAGTACTAAGCTGAAAGTTCACTCTCTAATTCTATTTCTTATCACTAATTATGCCCAGTCATGTTGTCCAAAATAGCTCACCAGATTTTATGAAATGAATACAGAGAACTATATCAATATGAAAATGTCCCAAATTTGAACAATATGAAACTGATTTTTGTTACTCAACTTCCCCACAAACTAAATCCCCTTGCAAGGAAAAGCTCATGGAGCTTTTATTTAAAGTCCAAATGCTCTCACTCTCCATTTTATACAATTGGCTCAGTGTAAGCCAGAGGCTTTTACTTAGAGCCGAGGTTCCTATAGCTGCAGCTGTGTCCTGGGATTTCACAGGAATGAGTATAGCTTCTTCAGCCTCTTCAAAGTTGCTTCAAATCTCTAATTAGTTCTAGTCTCCAAGGGGTCAGCAGTCACAAAAGAAACTGTCCACTATAGAAGTTGTCACAAACAAAACTGTGGTACCCCAATTAAGTGACTATGTAATGTCATCTGATACTGCTATCGGAGCACAGCAGATAACTTAGTAGCACCTATGCTGGAGACAGCGAGGACCTGGTCTAGGTCCGGTGGCAAGCCAGCCAGCTGCACCAGCACTGAATCCATGGCCTGTGAATCTGTATGACTGAGCAGAAAGTGCCCATCAATAGTTGTGCTTCCCCATGTTTAATATAGGTATTCCTTTGCTTTTGCTGTTGTTTTGTTTTGGTGATGTGTGCAGTGGTCTCCCATATATATTACCTACTTTCTCTCAGAGAGTGACATTTGAGACATTATTGCCTTCTTCAAAAATGTAGATAGGTATTCTGGTTTCTTCATTTCCTTGTGTCTTGTGTCTCATGTTTTGGCTACTTTGGTACAAGATTGTGAGACCACAAGTCTAGAGAGAATTTCTCCTCCCACATTCTCCCAAGTCTGTTCTCTCTAGGACAGGGAAGTACACTCTCCTCTTAAAATGCATGAGGAATGGGATAAAGAACATCACCCTACTCCCTTAGTGCTATGTTTTACTAGTATATGAAGTTTTATTTTTTCTGAAAATGATAATTGTCATCTCTCTTCCATAGATGTTTCATTCCTACCTAGGCAGGTTGAGTTGGGCCAGGCAAAGCAGTAGTTGGACAGAATCAAGATTCTAAGAAAATAAAATACTGTGATCACAGTAAGAGGCAATGAGTCAAGATTAGTCTTTTGTCAAGAAGTAAAAGAAGGATAACAAAGTTTAGCAAAACTTTAAAGAGGATCTAGATATCACAGATTAAAGTAGTCAAAAGTTAGTATTCCAAAGAGTTGCACATTGAAAAGATAGAACCCAAGCACAAAACAAAAATATTCCAAAAAACTTAAATTCAGGACAGAAACTTTTTTTTAGAAGCTTTTTAAAAATTTTTATTTATTTATGAGAGAGAGAGAGAGAGAGAGAGAGAGAGAGGCAGACACAGGCAGAAGGAGAAGCAGGCTCCGTGCACTGGGAGCCCGACGTGGGACTCGATCCCAGGTCTCCAGGATCATGCCCAGGGCCAATGGCAGGCGCTAAACCGCTGCACCACCCAGGGATCCCCAGGACAGGAACTTTTCTAGTCTCTTATTCCTTCCTGCCTCCATAGGATTGGACTACTGGTGTGAGGAGAGAGATTGCAGATGGGAAGGAAGTGGTGCCAAGAGCTGCAGCTGCAAAAAGTCGAGTTGGTTTTGTTTCTTCTAACTTTTAAACTTAAATTTAATACATACACATGTTTTAAAAATCAAGCAGTAGAGAATGATACCAAGAGAAAAGTAAATTCTCAGCCTGAACTTGTTCCCCGACTTATTTCCAGCTCCCTGTTTTTAAGTACTTTCTGTTCTCCTGGTGGTTATCACAGTACCCCTGAAATATGTGTTAATACTTGATTTCTCCTTTTATCTTGTTTATCAACCTTAGATAGCATCTATTGGAAGATGAGAAACTTATTTCTTTGATCCATCCATGTCTACATTTTTCCAGTTACATTGCTTTGATATTTCTGGTGATTATCATTTTAAAGAGTATATTTAAACTCTATTTTGTTACATCAATTTTACACGGTATATAATTGATTTCTTGCTATATAAATAAATAGGTGAGAAAAATCTGTGACATTATCTTCCATATCTCTCTGCTGCTTTAATATTCAGACTTCCAGTATTTCATATTATCAGTGTTAATATTAGTCAGATTCTCTTTTACACTTGTTGTCTTCCAAGCTTTGTTTGTATGTTGATTCTACCAATTAAAATAGCTTTTCTGTTATTCCAATGATTAATTTTCTCCTTACTGAAGGACTAAATAGGTCTAGTTATTGAGGAAAAAAAAGGGTAACCTTAGGTCAGGAAAACTGAAAGATGAATGTTCCAAGTGTCAAGGTCAAATACGATTCCTTGAACTCAATCTTCAAGACTTTCTATTCAATTTGGTCGATGATACCTTTAATATACAAGAAATATTTATCTGCCTTTGTTCTTATTTTGTAGCCACCTCTTTTTTGGCTTCTTGACTCTAAAGATGTTTGTTGGTTTTGTTTTCTTAATTTTTTTTCCGTTCTCTTGTTTTTCTCAGGAGTCTACTGTTATAATATCTGTTCCACTTGCACCTTTTTTTTTTTTTTTTTTTTGGTTTATTCTAAATTTTCTGGGTCTTTCTCCCAAATATGCGAGTGATGAAAAAGGTTCATCAGCGCTGGTAGCATGATTTTCCACTGTGGTATTAGACCTTTTTCTTGAATGAAAAATGGATGGCAGGGTCTTTGTACATATAAGCTAGTAGTACTGTTTTAGGGTACATTTCGGTATTTTGTTCATCATGTATTTTTTGAAAATTGACTTCTAAAAATATTACATTAAAATATCATATCTTCTTTACTTAGTTTTTTGGTGCATCTCAAATTTTGTGTGCCTGGTTTCACTCACTGCAGTATCTCTATCTGCTTTGGGACAAGGACCTGGAAGGTTAAAAGTAATTTCCAGATATGGTCAGTAGAGGGCAGCAAAGGGTAGTGGCGTGAACACTCAACTGCCAAGGCCTGGGCTTCCCTTTTTTCCCTCTTTATAGAGATCAATTAGTGGTAGTAGAAAATCCAGAGTGCCAGAATCAGGATAGAAATTACTCATAATACTGATCCAGGATGGGTATCAAGCTTAGAAGGCAGTGGAAATGTTTAGCCACAAATTCATAGCCTGGTATCTATCAAAGAGATGTGAACTACTGGACATTAGGAGGGGAATCATTAGACTTTCACAGTCCTGACTCTTACTCCCAGCCTGTCTAAAACCTAAGATCTCGTTCTGTAAAGTATCAGGAGTCTCCTACCCACATTGAGAGCTGATGCAAATTTCCTGTCATTATCTGATACGTCATTTGCAAATATCTTTTCCCACTCTGTAGGTTGTCTTTTAGTTTTGTTGACTGTATCCTTTGCTGTGCAAAAGCTTCTTATCTTGATGAAGTCCCAACAGTTCATTTCTGCTTTTGTTTCTTTTGCCTTCGTGGATGTATCTTGCAAGAAGCCACTGTGGCCGAGTTCAAAAAGGGTGTTGCCTGTGTTCTCCTCTAGGATTTTGATGGAATCTTGTCTCACATTTAGATCTTTCATTCATTTTGAGTTTATCTTTGTGTATGGTACAAGAGATTGGTCTAGTTTCATTCTTCTGCTTGTGGATGTCCAATTTTCCCAGCACCATTAATTGAAGAGACTGTCTTTCTTCCAGTGGATAGTCTTTCCTCCTTTATCGAATATTAGTTGAACATAAAGTTGAGGGTCCACTTCTAGATTCTCTATTCTGTTCCATTGATCTATGTGTCTGTTTTTGTGCCAGTACCACACTGTCTTGATGAACACAGCTTTGTAGTACAACCTGAGAATTCTCACAGAGGAAGACATAGACATGGCCAACAAGCACATGAGAAAATGCTCTGCATCACTCGCCATCAGGGAAATACAATCAAAACCACAGTGAGATACCACCTCACACCAGTGAGAATGGGGAAAATTAACAAGGCAGGAAACCACAAATGTTGGAGAGGATGAGGAGAAAGGGGAACCCTCTTACACTGTTGGTGGGAATGTGAAATGGTGAAGCCACTCTGGAAAACTGTGTGGAGGTTCCTCAAAGAGTTAAAAATAGACCTGCCCTACGACCCAGCAATTGCGCTGCTGGGATTTACCTCAAAGATGCAGATGGAATGAAATGCCGGGACACCTGCACCCCGATGTTTCTAGCAGCAATGTCCACAATAGCCAAACTGTGGAAGGAGCCTCGGTGTCCATCGAAAGATGAATGGATAAAGAAGATGTGGTTTATATATACAATGGAATACTACTCAGCCATTAGAAATGACAGATACCCACCATTTGCTTCGACGTGGATGGAACTGGAGGGTATTATGCTGAGTGAAATAAGTCAATTGGAGAAGGACAAACATTGTATGGTCTCATTCATTTGGGGAATATAAATAACAGTGAAAGGGACTAGGATGGAACGGAGTAGAAATGGGTAGGAAATATCAGAAAGGGAGGCAGAACATGAAGACTCCTAACCCTGGGAAATGAATAGGGGTGGTGGAAGGGGGGGTGGTCGGGGGGTAGGGGTGACTCGGTGGTGGGCACTGAGGGGGGCACTTGACAGGATGAGCACTGGGTGTTATTCTGTATGTTGGCAAATTGAACACCAATAAAAATAAATTTATTTTAAAAAAGAAATGAAAGAGGAGAAATAACAAACAATACCACAAAAATATAAAGGATTTTAAGAGAATATTATGAAAAAATTATATGCAAAGTCATTGGGCAACCTAGAAGAAATGGATAAATTCCTAGAAACATATAACGTCTCAATGCTGAGTTGGGAAAAAATACAAAATTTGAAAGACTGATTATCAGCAGTGAAATCAAATCAGTAATAAAAAAACTCCCAAGAAAACAAAAGTACAGGACCAGATGGCTTCATAGGTAAATTTCAGCAAACATGTAGGGACGCCTGGGTGGTTCAACAGTTGATCATCTGCCTTTAGGTTGTGATCCTAGAGTCCTGGGATTGAGGCCTACATCGGGCTCCTTGAGTAGATCTTGATTCTCCTTCTGCCTCTGTCTCTGCCTCTGTCTTTTTCTGTCATGGATAAATAAATAAAATACTTAAAATTTTTTTTTACCAAACATATAAAGAAGAGTTAACACCTACTTTTCTCAAACTACTTCAAAAAACAAAGAATGAAAGCTTCTATGTATTCTGTGAAGGCAGCATTACCCTGATATCAAAACCAGATGAAGACACTACAGAGAGAGAGAGAGAGAAAGAGAGAGAGAGAGAGAGAGAGAACTACAGGCCAATATCTCTGATTAACATACATGCAAAAATCCTCAACAAAGTATTAGCCAACCAAATCCACCAATACATTAAAAAAGTCATTTACCATGATCAAGTGGGATTTATTCTTAGTATGCAAATGTGATTCAATATTCACAAATCCATTAACATAATACATCTCATCAACAAGAGAAGGGTAAAAACGATGATCATTTTAATAGGTGCAGAAAAGCATTTAAAAGTACAACATCCATTCATGATACAAACTCAACAAAGTAGGTTTAGAGGGAACATACCTCAACAGAATGAAGACCATATGTGAAAAAACTACAGCTAATGTCATACTCAATGGTGAAAAAGTGAGAGCTTTTCCCCAAGGTCAAGAACAAAACAAGGATTTCCACTCTCACTACTTTTATTTAGCATAGTACTGGAAGTCCTAGCCCCAGCAATCAGACAAGAAAAAGCAATAAATGGCATCCAAATGGGTAAGGAAGATGTAAAACTTTCACTATTTGCAAGTGCCATGATACTATATGTAGAAAACCCTCAGGATTCTACCAGAAACGGACTAGAACTGATAAATGAGTTCAGGAAAGTCACAGGATACAAACCAATATACAGAAATCCACTGCATTTCTATACACTAATAATGAAGAGCAAAAAAAGAAATTAAGAAACAGTCCCATTAACAATTGTACCAAAAATAATAAGATACCTAGAAATAAGCTTAAACAAGGAAGTGAAAGACCTATATATATATATACACACTGAAAAACTATAAAACATTGGTGAAAAAAATTGAAGACAACACAAATGGAAAAATATTCCATGCTTATTGATGAGAGAACAAGTATTAATAAAATGTTCCATACTCAAAATGATCTACAGATTTGATGGAATCCCTATCAAAGTACTAATAGTATTTTTCGCAGAACTAAAACAAGTAATTCGTAAGGATGTATGGAACCACAAAAGACCCCAAATAGCCAAAGCAATCTTGAAAAAGAAAAAAACTGGAGGTATCACAGTCCCAGATTACAAGATATATTACAAAGCTGTAATAATCAAAACAGTATGGTATTGACAAAAATGGACAATAGATCAATAATACGGTATTATGGGCATAAAGATCACCTTACAGTATCTCTTCTATTTGATATTTAGGGTGAAAACATAGGTGTTCGGTGAAATAGATGAAAACAGACCCGGGCAGCCCAGGTGGCTCAGTGGTTTAGCGCTGCCTTCAGCCCAGGGCATGATCCTGGAGACCCAGGATGGAGTCCCACGTCAGGCTCCCTGCATGGAGCCTGCTTCTCCCTCTGCCTGTGTCTCTGCCTCTCTCTCTCTCTCTCTCATTCTGTGTCTCTCATGAATAAATACATAAATAAAGTCTTGAAAAAAGAAAACAGACCCCATCATTATTATTCTCTTTAGAGCTCATTCATCAAATTAAAATAAATCACAATGGTATTATGGAAGAAATTAAGCTTTATTACTGCAAAGGTAACTGTGACATGGTAAAAGAAAGCTCCCTTTAGCTTTCTCAGGCAAACTTTTCTCTGCTTTACTACAAGGAGAAGATGCTATCAAAAACTGTATCTTTCTCAATTAATTCCTTAAAACCAGTGACTCACCATCCTGGTTACATGTAAGAATCACTCAAAGAGCTTTTTCCAGATCTGATGAATCAGAAGCTCTGGGGGAGGCAGTTTCAGAATGAGTGCCTGAAAAGCCTCCCAAGTGAGTCTGATGCATATCAGAATTGATCAACAGGACGAGATTCTAAAAGGAGAGAAGTTTTCCTGGCCTCTAAATCTCTAACCTCTCTGAAGGGAGACGCAGAGAATGGGACATATTCTGAGAATTGGGGAAGGTGCAGAGAGAAATCTGCCTATATTTTTTTTACCTGAAATAGATTATTTTTTACCTGAAATAGATTTTGACAGGTGCTTGATGGGAGGCCAGAAAGTGTTGCCCAATGAGCCTCCATGGTTCTGAATACAGTCAAGCATGGCCAGACTAGCACTTGTCCTTTAAAAGTGGTGAGAAGGGGCGCCTGGTGGCTTACTTGGTTAAGTTTCTGACTCTTGATTTCCGCTCAGGGTTATGATCTCAGGATCATGAGAGAGAGCCCCAGGTCAGACTCCATACTCAGCACCATTTGTGCTTCTCTCTCTCTCTCTCTCTCTCTCTCTCTTTCTTTCTCTGCTCCCCCTCTTGTGCCCATGCACTGTCTCTTTCTCTCTCTCTCTCTCTCAAATACATAAAATAGTTATTCTGTATGTTGGTAAATTGAACACCAATAAAAAATCAACTTATTTAAAAAAATAAATAATAAAAATTTAATAAAAGTGGTTTGAAGCCTGGAGGCCACTATCTACATGCCACTTCTGTGTTAGTTTGGTTTTAAGATGAGAAGCCTTAATAAAGTCTAAAAGGACTACCAGGACTTGTGCTCTCACCTCTACCTAATTTACAGGCCGATTTCACTCTCCTGTACCTTCTGCCTGTGTCTCCAATCCAGCAAAGTCTTCCATGTTTCTGAAACATCAGTTAGTCACATTCTGTCCCTTCAACTGACAAATGTATCTTCCCTCCCTTGCCCCTTTCTTCCTCTTTCTCTCTTCTGTGTAGTCCCAAGTCATTCTTTAAAGGTCATTTCAAATGAGCTCGTCAAAGAAGTCTTCCTCTCCATAATTGAAATCAGGTGTCAAGTCCCTCTCTAAATTTCTCATCTCACTCTTTAATTTTCCTCTGCAGTACTTCCCAGAGGCTGTGTTAGGCAGTTCTTGATGGCATTCTCTGTTTAATATCTGTCTTCCCCCCTCCTCACTTAAATCCTGGTTTTGTGAGACTTGGGCCTGGCTCCCTGTTGCCCAGACCTATCAAGTGCCTTTCTCCTAGTACAGGTTCAAACACTATCCGTTGAATGAATAAAGTAAATAAGACAAAGACTATTTTATGTCATGCCTTTTCCCCTGTCCATCCCTGCCAGAAAACTATTTCATTCACTTGTTCAATACAGAATTTTTTGATTCCTCTGATGCGTCAATGTTTGTGAGAATTTAATGATAAAGCAGACATAGACTCCTTCCTTGAGGTCCCTAGAGTCTAGTGGGGCATAAAAGATAGGTTTTCACATGCCTGTTACAGGAGCCTGTAAGAGAAACCACAAACTTTGTCTGTAGGATCAAATTTCAATCCTCCACAGTTGTCAAAGAAAGACACTGTCCATGTGGGAAGAGTGGGGGTGGGGGGTCCTCACAGGAAGCTGCGTGACCTCCTGAGTCAGCTGGATTTGAATCCTTCATGTTACGTCACGGCTGCTTGGATTCAGAGCCCAACCTGTATGCGCAGGAGCCTCATCATCTGTAAAATCATCAGTTTCCTAGTGGAAAGGGAACACTGTCTTCATGTAACATGTTTTTAACAGGCTCCTGTAGGTGCTTGGACACTGAAGGAGATGTCCAGGTGGCAAATCAATGGTTAGTATCACTAACCATTTGGGAAATGCAAGTGAAATCCACAGTGAGATATCACACTACACAGCTATCAGAATAGCTAAAATAAAAAATGACAACACCAAATGCTCGTGTGGATGGGGGGAAACTGAACGACTCATACAGTACTGGGGAGAATGTGAAATGGCACAGCCATTCTGGAAACCAGTTGGACAGTTCCTAAGAAAAAAATATAAAAACAACAACAACAACAACAACAACAAAATAGCTAGCATATGACCTGGCTCTTCCCGTCCTGGGCATTTAGCCCAGAGAAGTGAAGACTTCACACTGACACAAAAACCTGTACACAGATGTTTATAGTAGCTTTATTAGTGACAGCCAAAACCTGCAGACACTTCGAACTCCTTCAACAGGTAGTTACGCAAACTGTGATACATCCATATCATAATGTACTACTAAGGGACACCAAGAAATGAACTGTGAATCCTTGCAGCCATCTAGATGAATCTCCAGTTACACCAAATGGGAAAAAGCAAATCCCCAAATGTCATAAACTATGTGATCCCATCTGTATAACATTCTTGACATGGCAACCTTTTACACATGGAGAACAGATTTTGTGATTGCCCGGGATTAAGGAGGTGGTGGAGGGGGAAAGAAATTTGTGTGGTTGTAAATGGGGAATAGGAAGGACCCTTGTGGTGATGGAAGTGTCTCTGGAAGACTCCATCTGTAAAAAAAACTGATGTCATCTCCCTGTGTTATTTCTTATAGCTGCAAACGAATCTACAGTTATCTCAAAATAAAATGATTACTTTTAAAAAATCAAAACTTGGAGGCCAAGAAAAGGAAACCAGTATGTCAGTTTGGCAGTTACAGCATGAGCTTTGAATCTGTGACATCATAATGGCAGTGACCGCGGACCGCTGTGGAATCTTGAGGCTTCAAGCAGTTGACAGTACTCTGCCAAGTGCTGTAGACTCCCTTGATTTCCCGTCCCACGAATTGAAGAGAAAAGGATGTTCCCGTCAATCAGAAAGCATGCTGAGCTCACAGGTGGTCATTCAAGGCTTCAGCGCATGAGGTAGTCTTCTGATACACTATTTCTGATCATCCAAACAGACCGGCAATAACAGGAACTGTTGTTTTCTTTTGTTTCCTCTAATACATAGAAACTAAGTAGTCACTTCAGCACCAGCTTCCTGAAAAGCTGCTCCTGTTCTTAAGATTCAGTGCTGCTGAGCAGAAGGGAGCAGGCTTTATACATCCTTGGGGGAGGCGGAGACACTTTCTTGGCTCCACGAGAGAGCCAACTCTCTCTCTCCATGAGACAGAATTTTCAGTGGGTCTCTGAAAATACCTGTCCTAGTTATGAAAGAATTTTTACATTCTGTTCAATTGTGTTGTTTTAGTACCTATTTTGACCAGGAATTCCTGTCAGAGCTCAGCCAAGGAATAGCTAAACTCTTGTGTTCAGAAACTTTCTGAGGTTTCCAATATTTTTGCTGATCTTTGAGAATTTTTACCCCAATTTTGAATATTGAATTAGATAAGATGGGGGTCAACTTCCAGGATCTTCAGTTATCTTCATTTTATCTTAACATAAAAGCAATTTGTAATTGATTCTTCACACGTTGTTTTATTTTATATTAGGCCACAAGTTGTCCTGTTTATTGTTGTTGTTCATTCACCTTCTTGTAATGTGCTCTACCTTTGGCTTCTTGGCTTTTGCCTACCTAATGGCTCACAATGAGCTTTGCTTCTTTCTCCACCACACCTCTAAGTATTGGCAGGCCCAAGGGCTTTGTCCTTGAAACTGTCCTCCCTCTGCATCAGTTTTCCAAGTGACCTCACCACTTTCTATAGCTTTCGGTAACTCAGGAATCCCTGATTCTGAGCTCTGGAGCTCTGCTTTGGGGGTTGAGACTACATTTTAGTGTTGTGTGAACCTTGAAACTTGGCATTAAACTATATTGTGTATTTGACCAGTAACTAGCTGCTCTGTGTTTGATGTGTTGTAGGAAGAGCTCGTCTGTGGAGGTGGACACCCACAGCGAAAGCACTACATCATCTGAGGGTGCCACTCGTACCCTGCTCATCCATGGTCCCGTTGAGCTCAAGAAAGGCTGGAGGAGGAAGAAGTGGCAGCTTTTCTTGTACAGCGATTTATTACTGATGTCTAATACCAAGTAGGTGTACCATGTTTGGTGCTCTTGTGATTCTCCAAAAAATTGCATTCCCATTAACCCTTACTATACGAAAACATTACATTTTTTCCCTTTTGTGTTTGCCAATGCTTGAATCCTTCATTCCATGAGTACTTCTGGAGGTCTTGTTTTGTGTCATGTCCCTGCAGCAAATACAATTGCCAATGTGACAGGCCAATGTCTCTCCTGCCTGGGACTTACAAATGGCAAAATAAGAGGGGGAATGATAATGATTAGTGCTGCTGATAGAAGGTGGATAGGGGGCTGTGCGGAGAGGGTGGGAACGTGTTAGAGAGGAATAGTCTAGGAGGGCTTCTCTGAGGTGGAGCATTAAAACCAAATCTATGAGAAGAGAAGCAGCCACATTCCCAGACAATGTGCCTGAGCCGTCGAGGCTGAGGGACTTGCAGGCCTACGTGGGTACAATCTGACCCCTCAGAGAGAGGGGCTCAGGGAAGCCTGATTTGACTAGAGCCCAGAGCATAGGCCATGCTATCAGATATGATACTATGCTCAGGGGTCTAGTCACACAGGGTCTTCACAGGCCATGGTAAAAAAGTGGAAATATTTTGCCAAAGGATTTTTAACTAGGGGACTGACCAAATCTGATTTATATTTCTAGCAAATTTTTCTGACTGTTGCTAGATAATAGATGGATGGGTAAGCAAGAGTGGAAGCAGGGAGAGTAGTTAGGGGAGGCCATAGTCCTGATGGATGGTATCAGGGCTCTATCTTAGCAGTTTAGTAAAAAGGAAAGATGGAGCAGGTTAACCCGGGTGGCTCAGGGGTTTATCTTTGCCTTTAGCTCAGGGCGTGATCCTGGAGACCCAGGATTGAGTCCCACATCAGGCTCTCTGCAGGGAGCCTGCTTCTCTCTCTGCCTGTGTCTCTACTTCTCTCTCTCCTCTCTGTGTTTCTCATGAATAAATACATAAATCTTTAAAAAAAAAAAAGATGGAGCAGATAGATGGAATCTAGGAGAAAGAATCGACTGTGTGCACTTTCCTCTCAACCCTGAACACAAATGCATCGAATATCCAGTCTAGAACATGATGATTGCTCAATAAACGTCTGGGAGCAGTTCATGGAAGGTCACCTGTTTACTTACTCCATCTCTGTTTGCATTATTCACAAAACATGGAAGACAAAGAACACTCCCACAAACAAAATATCAAGAAGCTATGGTCTTGCGAAAAAACTAACTCCCTCTTTTTTTTACTGCTTTCACCCTAGATCCCAGTTATGCCATGTCATAGGTAAGACATGCTAGTAATAATTTGGCAAAATGCTATACTCATCTGAGTTACATTAATAGTAATTTATCAGGGGCTTACTACATGTCAGATACTATGCTAAAAAACTTTATGTACCTAATTTTGTCCAACCTTACAACGACCCTGTGAGATGGGAGTATTTTTATATTGGAGAACCTTGATGCTCAGAGGTCTAATGGATCTGCCCAGGTTACCATATTAGTAATGGACAGAGTCTACATTTGAAATCAGGTCTATTTATTTCAAAGCACAGGCTTTTATTCACTATGTGGTGCTACCATTTCTATTCTCTCTTTTTTCCTGAATTTCATACAACATTCCATGAACACCTAGATTCTTTCACTATTGAAAGCAACCCTTCCTTTACATTGAGTGAACAACTAACTCCAGTCTGCTTGGTAACAAATAGATCAGAACGCTTAGCGAATTGAAAAATGAAGGAAATATAGCTATCAAAAAATCAGAGGCAAAGATAGTAGTAAAATATATTTGAGACTAGGGAAATTGCCCATAGATGTAACTTCGAGGGTGGTGATGTCATAAGGAGGCCAAAGAGAAAAAGGATGTCCAGGCCTTGGCATGAGGTCCATATGAAAGACTCTCTTCCTCTTGATAGAGGCCCATGTCATTATTTTAAAAATGCAGACTAGTTACCATTCTCTTTATTTAACCAAAGTGAGTATGGGAGACCAAAATATGCGGGATGCATGCTGGGAACCACACTAGGAACATCACAGATGCCTCACCCACCTGGGTTTCTCAGTGATTGGGCATCTGCCTTTGGCTCAGGTCGTGATCCCTGGGTCCTGGGATCGTGTCCCACATCAGGTTCCCCACAGGGAGCCTGCTTCACCCTCTGCCTATGTCTCTGCCTTTCTCTGTGTATCTCTCATGCATAAAGAAAATTTTTCTCACAGCACTCCAAGGCCCATATTTTTTATCATCAACAGGCTGCAGAGATGAAAATGGGGACAGAGGAAGTCTCAGAAATGGTCCAGTCATACATAGGGAAACCATGCAAGAGATTCCTACCCAGGCCTGCCTTCATCACAAGGCCATGTTCTTCCTCACATACCATGTTGTACCCTTCCATCCTTAGCCCAAGAGACATGCTAACAAATAGCAAACTCATTTCCTGGTTGTTAGGACCTTGCAGACCACTCATATTCAATTTGTAAGGGGAATATGTTCTTCTTTTTTTTTCATCTTTGTAAGTATTATAGCCTTTAGGGAGAGGAGAAGACTTTCCTTTTCTTACCAGAACTATTTCTTGTCCTGGGTGCTGCCTACCTCTCAGCGGGTTTTACAGAGCCTACGATATTCTGCTAAAAAGATTTTTATATAAAGATAGTGTTGTTTTTCCACTAGAGAGTTGCCTCTATTGAAGGGCTGAATTTTTATTTCGAATAGTTCATTAAGACAAAACAAGTTGAACATTTTTCATCTTTCACATATTGCTTTTGAGATATGTCCTTATGTCTACTCAAGGGTTTTTATATGACAAAATCTTTATCAATTTATTTGTTAATGTTCTTTGAAAGGGACTCGGTTCCCAAAAGTTTATCTTATATACTTTATATTATACATTGGTAATATTAGAAAATGTAAGTGATCACAGGCATTTGAGTTTCATATTTAAGCCAAGGTCTTTGATATAGAGAGAACACAGATTTTAGAATTCCGAGTTCGAGATATCATCATGGTCAGGTTCTGGTGAGAGCTCTTTTTCTGCTTGCACGTGGCTGCCTTCTCACTGTGTGCCCCAAGGCATTACCTCAATGCATGTATGTACACACATACAGATCTCTCCCACTTCTCACAAGACCATCCATCTTACTGGATTAGGACCTTACCTTGATGATCCCATTTAAACTTAATTACCTTCAAAAGCTCTATCTCCAAACATGATGATATTGGCAGAGAGGGCTTTATGGTAAGAAGGCAGGAAAGCAGTGGGAGGGAGACACCATTTCATCCATAGCAGTAGCAGGCAGCACTTAATGCCTGCCACAATCTTTAGAAAACTACTATGAGATCATTCCCATAGTAAATATTTGGGTATATTTATGATCACTGTTAATATGAAAAAATTTACCTTTTTTTCTAGAAGGAAAAACTAAAAAGAAATAGCCCCTGAAATAACCAACATATTTAATCCCTGTCATGCCTTGGTCTTACATGGAGAAATCAATACCCTCAATCAATCTATTCAAATGAATAATCTGAGTTTAGTGCCTAATTTTTCCAATTAGCAATAAAAAGGGGGTAGGGTGACCCAGGTTCCATTTTACCTCAGCTCACCCTCAGGCTTCAGCTGGAGACTCTCTCATCTTTAGGTTGACACTACAGAATTTAACAGAAATTGAATAAATACTTGATTAATTTCTACCAATTTTTCGGTCAGAATTAGTGAATTTTGGCTTGTGTGTAACAATGAGGGGAATTAAATGTTTGTTTCTTCACAAAGAAATTCTATTTCTCTAGTTGTACAAGATGTTAATAATAGTGAAAATTGTTTGGGGATTTTTGTCACTTCTTTCCTACACTAGAAAGTTGTGTTTGCAAGAATTGAAGTCAAATGGAACCTTCCTTATCACTTTTGATATTCATTAGAATGCTAAATAAGTTATTTTTCAAATAAAAATTACTTTAAAAATTAAAGTACTTTAAAGTACTTTAAAAATTGAAATAAAAATTATGTTATTTTTAAGAACAGTATCTACTTGGGGCCCTTGGGTGACTCAGTGGTTGAGTGTCTGCCTTTGGCTTAGGTCATGATCCCGGGGTCCTGGGATCAAGTCCCCCACCAGGCTCCCCAGAGGGAGCCTGCTTTTCCCACTGCCTATGTCTTTGCCTTCTCTCTCTGTGTGTGTCTCTCATGAATAAATAAATGAAATCTTTAAGAAAGAGAGAATAGTATCTATTTGATAAAATATTAAGATATTTGTACTAGTAGAGACCCGTGAATAATTTAGAAAAAGGGACTGAACTTAGATCACACCCTTTTTATACATCACATTCCTCATCATTAGTTATTAAGGAATGTAGAAATGAAATAAAAAATGAATTTAATTTGGTCAAAAGATGAAGATGACTATTAACTCACTGTCGGTGAAATGACGAATAGTTACAGAATAGACTATGACCCCTTCTCCCAACATTTGTAAGAGAATGCCTCTATCTTGGAACAGAGGAAATCTCCCTAGAATACTGCAAAACTCCACAGTTCACTGGGGCTTACCTTCTGGCATAAAGATTAAGGTAGTGGAAAGCAAGAAGGACATCATGTTAATACAACTATAATAAATGACTATTTTTAGAAATAAAAACTGCAGTTCTCCTCCTCTTCTTCTTGAGTCAGTTTACAGTAGATTAACACTTTCTAATTTCTGCTGAGATAATCCAATTGGGTCAGTGATTGAGAGTAAAGAAACACAGTAAGACCTTAGAAGAATCTATTGAAGTATAAAGCTTAGTTGTACACGTTGTAAATATTTCCAAGCTAGCAACTGGTTTTATTGATATAATGCCTTGAGATTTATCCTCTCACTCCCAGTGTAAATCCCACGAGAAAACCTGATGGCTCTGGGGACAGAAATGAGGATGAGGGTAGGAAAGATGAAAAGGTTACTTCACGGTCAAGTGGTTACAAACATGGGCTTAGGAGTTAGGCTGTCTGGGTTCAAACCCTGTCTCCTGCATTTGACAATTTATTTAAACTTTCTGTGAGTTTCCTTATTTGTAAAATGGAGCTAATAGAGACCATCTAGTGTAGTTGCTTGAGGATTAAATTTTTTATATTTATATTTATAAAATATTTAGAACAGAGCTTGGCATATGATAAGTGTTCAAAACGTTGTAGGAGAGTAGAAACCACACACTGGGCTCTAGGAAAATTCCTTGGTTCAACTAATCCTGGTGCCTTATTGAACTAAAGTTATTGGATGGATTTTTCCAGGTCAATGTATTTGGAAGTTTCCACACAGGATCTTAGGGGTCTGTATATACACAGATACCTATATTAGAAAGAAAAAAATGTGTAAGAACAAGCAGATACCTGTCTATCATTCCCCTTGGCCATATATTTTTGACGTGACAATGCCTTTGGAATTACTATCTAGAAAAATGATTTTATCTGTTAATTGACTATGTTCCATAAAAATCTCCAAGCACAGAGATACAGGCACTTGGGTGTAATGTTGAAATAAAAAAAATGTGGAAAGATGTTGGTATCCATCATATTTATATTCATTGTGTCCTAAGTTTGAATCTAGATTATCCTTCAAGTGGGCTTCCTAAAAGATTTTTTTTATTTTATAAATCCCACTGAAGAGTTTAGCTCTAATTGTTCCATGAATCAGTGGAGCCATAGGGATTTTTGCACATGAGGTGGCTTTCATCTCAGTTTAGTTCAGTGTTTTCCACATGTGTTTCTGAATAGTAAGGAGTTCCAGAGTGGAGGATCCACGTTCCCCAGGCATTCCTTATAGGACTTGTAACTATTTAAATCTCAAGCCCACCTGCGAGTCAAAGTTATGAATTAACCAAATTAATCAATTAATCAACCAAAATAAATCAATGGTGGTTTTCACCTTTGAGGTCAAAGAGGATTAGGCAGAAATTATCAAAAACCCATTTCACCCCTTCTTACTCCTCAGAGAAACGGGAAGTATCCATGACTTACATATAAGACCTCCGGACCACTGATCTTGGATTGATTGATGGACAGATGGATGGATGGATGGATGGATGATTTTTCAGTTGGGCTCAGTCTGTAGGCTAACAATTTTTTTGTTTTAGCCAGAATCTAAGGGAAAATGGTATGGACAAAATTTTAAGAAGGGAAATTGAAAATAACCTATGCTTCAAAGGCTAGAAAATATTTTGTAAATTAACGTTGAAAGTAACTTTTAAATCTTTCTGATCCAAGCTTATGTTTTTGTTTCGATTTCATCTGTCTTCCTCACACTCTTGAAAAGATTATTTATTTATTTATTTATCTATTTATTTATTTATTTATTTATTTTAGAGAGAGAGTAAACATGAGTGGGGGGCAGGGCAGAGGGAGCGAGGAATCCGACTCATTGAATGGGGAGCCCTACACAGGGGCATGATCTCAAGAGCCTGAGGTCGTGGCCCAAGCCAAAACCAAGAGTTGGATGCTTAACTGACAGAGCCACCCAGGTGCCCCTGGTTTGTCTCTCTTAAGAAAAAAAAAAAAACATATAACTGTTTTTATAAGTCATGTATCAGGTACCTTTCTTCAGCCCCTCAAACACTTTTTGAAGTATGCAAGTCATAAATGAATAATTAACTGCAATATTAGCCATAAAAATTATCTGTAATAAGTAACAAATCCAGCAATAGAAAATGAATTAATGGTTTTCCTACAAAGCTCTAAAATATACAGTGGTTACTCAATACTCACCATTCAAAAATATGGCTATTTGCTGCCTTTAGAGGAAGTGTTTTCAGGTTTCCAAGCCAGAGTTTGCTCAACACACACATTGCAAAGGCCCATCTAACCATTTTCTGTGTGTGCACAGAGGGTAATAGAGATGCGGGAGACATGATTTGCCCTGGAGCAGTGAGAACTGGTCTCTAAAGAGCACAGCTGCTCCCATAACATTTTTGAAATGAACTAACAGAGGTCTTGTTTGGGATCTTTCTAGGTATAAGAAAAACTTTAAGATAAAAAAGAAAATACCACTGAACACCATGTGGATTGCCAACTGCATGGATACAGTGGGAGATGCCAACATCCGTTCTGGGAGGTCCTTTGTGTTGGGCTGGCCCACGGTGAACTTCGTGGCCACCTTCAGGTAAGACCGATGCCTTGGTGTCCTGTATCTACATGGCTTGAAAAGGATAACATTGTAATCTATTGTCTACCAAGCTGGTGACTCACTTCTTGACCTCCCATGACACTTGTTTTGCCTTGTACTCTGCGTAAGAAGGTGCTTATATCCACAAGGAAACAAGTAGATAATGTATAGTGGGAACTACTGGAGTAATTTCCTTCGGTTTTGATCAATGGTTTTTCAAATTTTGTTGTCTTACCTTTATGATGACCTGCGAGATTTTGGTGGAGTGGGGTGAGGAGAAGAAAGCAGTGTGTTAAGTGCAACTGCGTAAAACAGGAATGAGGCTTGGGGTGTGGATGTTTCAAACAGAGATGCAAGTGTGGCATGATCCCTGTAAACTCAGAGGTGTCTGCTCAGGATATCCAGGGTCGAGAGCCACATTCCCATCCTCATGTCAGCCTAAGAATGTGTCTTACACAACTAAACTCTACTCAATGGAATCAAATGAATAATCTGAGTTTAGTGCCTCAATGGAATCCTATTTTGTTTCAGATCGTTACCAACTAAGATAATCTGTACACAGCAATTCAGGCAACCTAGTATTCAATGGCATGATCAATTTATTTGTATAATTACATACTGTTGTTAAGGGAATTAACTTGGGAGTGTAAAAGCAATTTCTCAAATTTAATTGGACCCTTTAATAGTACTTGCTCAAGAAATCTATTCCGGTGATTTAAACATGCAGATACCTCCTGGGAATCAGAGGGCAGGATCTTGGAGAGGAGACCTTGAACCTCACTCTGTTGTAGTTGTCCCGAAAGAAAGAAAGAAAGAAAGAAAGAAAGAAAGAAAGAAAGAAAGAAAGAAGAAACCAAGTTTTTATCAACAATATACAAAATGTGGTACAGGAGCTAGGGACAGGAGGGAAGGGAGAGTGACTGCTTAATAGACACATGTTTGCTTTGGGGTGATAAACATGTTCAGTCACGATCGTTGCACAGAACGATGAATATAGTAAAGGTCACTAATGGTCAATTTTCTTTTATGTGTAATTTACCACAATAAAAAAGAATGCTGGTAAGTGATAAGTCCACGTGTGAATGAGCCTTAAGACATTTGCAACTTTGGATATTAAATGCTGTGAAAATTTTAGCAGAGAAAATATTAATCTTTAGTAATTTTGCATCAGGGGATTGATCTTTCTCAGAAGATCACAGTGATGAAGAATAAGGTTTTTAGGAACTAATTTAACATATTACAATCTGCCATATGCATAAGGAAATAAAACTATTACAGGTGTTTTTTTCCAAAAAAGATATTCTTGTTTCTGAGCCAAGACAGTTCCATCAAATTGCTAAATTTCTTAAATGTGATTTAATTTGAATGGTAATATTCTTTATATCTGAATAGCCCTTGCAGCTGCAGGAACACTCTGAGCTATAATTTAACCCCTTTCCAGTTCTGGAAACTAAATATCAGAGTGGTTAACAACGTGCCCGTGATCTCATAGCTTGCATCACATAGTCACAATTAAGTTTTCAGATTTGAAATCAACTTTTCTCCCTCTTTAGGATCTACTTCCCATTGCTTTAATACCACTCACAGAAGAGTGGAGTCCATCAAAACCACTCTAAGGGGAGTACAATTTACACATCCACATCCCTTAACAACGGGCTGCTCATATTTTTAGTCTGGAGTGGTGATCTTAATATGTTAGTAGGAGTATCGTACGTTCCTCAATTTTTTTCTTCTCATTTTTTAAATTGCAGCTCTTCAGAACAAAAGGAAAAATGGTGTTCTTACCTTCAAAGGTATTTTGTCAGTGTAATATTATAAGTCTTTAACCCATGATGAAAAAAATGTAGATCTCTTCAAAGCAGTGCCCCCAAACTATGTTCCCTCCCCTTAGTACGAATTGTTACACTATCCTCCAATGATTTCTTATTTAATTGTACCCTGCCCATTACTACAAATAACCTGCTCTCCTTTACATCCATATATTGCTTATTTTTTTTTATGAAATTCTGGTTATTACTCTCATCTTCCCCCACTTTCCAACCTCATGATTATAGCTAACATTATTCTCAAAACATATATTAAATTTCCATAAGTGCAGTTTACCCTACCAAGTAATGCTCAAAGCAACTTCTCATTCCTACATTTGAAGGTGCTAGTATGACCTCCGGTCTAGGCAGGAAAGCTTTGGTGCCTGGATCTGCTGGTCAAATCTCACATGACAAGAGTGATCTATTGTTTTCCTAGTCACAGCTTATTTTCCTGAAATATTTTTGCATGTTTCCTTCCAACCCCCAATTTTTTTTTTGCTGAGCTTATTTATATGCATTTAAAAATAACGAAGTATGTTGAAAATATGATCAACATAAATTGATTTGAAAGTAAGGTAATTTATCCTACTCTCTTTTGGGTTACTATCGAATTGGATTAGGTACATCATGCTAGCCAAAGAGAAGGAGCAGCCAAAAAGCATTCCCCTCAAAATCTTCACTGAGAACATCAAGAACTGTGCCTGTGTAAGTATTTTTAAGACCAACAATTAAATTCTGAGTTCCTAATTCTGACTGAATGAAAAAATGGGATAGAGGTGGAGACACAGAGAGGGAGGAAGCAGTGAGTTGGGGAGAGAGGAAGGAGAGAGCAAAAGGTAGGAAGAGAGAGAGAATATTTAGAAAAGTGCCATGAGGAAAAATGTATTTTCCCCCTCTCCATGTACTTCTTTATAGACCTAAAAACTGTGTCCTAGGTAACATGAAGCAAGAGGAATACATACTACAGTGCTTAAGCAAGGAAAGAGTATTGGATGTTATGTGTCTATGACATTTCTCTGGATCCTTCTAATTGCTTATAGTGGCTTGTAATACAGTGATTTAGAAGGAACCATCATTTTTTCCAAGGGCCACCACTTACATACAGAATGGTCTGGATTGTCTCCACAGTCCTTTTTCCCCTCCAGATATTTTATTTAGTATAACTATAAACTCAGAGAAAAGTTGTAAATATAAAAGTAATACAAAAAACACCCCGTATACTCTTTATCCAGATTCACCTATTGGTAACACTTTATTCCATTTGCTTTATCATTTATTTTCTTTCTCTGTGTCTATTACATGTATGTGTATACATACGTTTGAGGGTCATACATATACTATAGCCCTTTTTCCTTAAGCCTAAGCATTTCTTAAGAATAAAGATATTCTACAGTTATCACCTTTAGTGAATTTAACCTTGGCGTAATACTTTACTCTGCCATTCCCATTCTCATTTTGTCAGTTGACCTCAATAATGTCTCCTTTCTAGTACAGGATCCACTTAAGGATCAGGTGTTTTATTGAGTAGTTATGTCAAATGCAGAGGAGTTTCAAAAAGTCTTTTGTTCCAAGGAATATCAGGATTGAATTGAACTAAGAGGGATGACACTTTTAAGGGATCAGCATATTTCTATTTCAATTTCTTTATACTGTGGGGAGGAAAAAATCAAACCAATTGGCCCAGTTTTGTGTGTAAAATTTGATTTCTGAAATTGTAGTACAGTAACCAAGACATTTACAGTGATGAACAAGATACTTTGGGTATCTTTAAATGGTATTTTTTGTGGTTGTTGTTATAGTTCGAAGTAGCTCTAGATCACACAAAACAGCATTTGAAGGTGGAACAAAAAAGGTATTCCTGGCTAAAGCAAAAGCCATGCAAATAGTTTGATCTGTTGTTAAGTGCCAGCTAGATGCACTGCATGAAGGAGAGAGAATTCTCTAGCAGCAGAGCACATTCTTGTCTCTGCCTTTGATATCAATTGTGGCAGTGGTTTACATTCAGAACTTTCCTTGGAAAATTACCTTGAGATTTTTAAAAATCAACTTTATTGAGGTATAGTTTTGGTGAAATAAACATTTCTGATGTTCTTCACCCATTCTTAAAGATCCAAGTTTCCCACTGCACTGTTTCACTTCATCCTAGAAAGATGATTCTTAGCATTCCTTGTGCAGAACTGCTGCAAACAGATTTACTTAATTTCTTTTATCTGAATATGGCTTTATTTCACACTGACTCTTGAAGGATATTTTTGGGGGTGTAGAATTTTGTTTGCAAATTTTTTTCCTTTTAGTCCTTTAGAGATGTTCCAGTCTTTTGGTCTTGATGCTTTCTGATGAGTAGTCTGTGATTAAACATTAATCCTCAGTAGGTGATTTGTCATTTTTTCTCTAGCTGCTTTCAAGTTTTCTCTTTATTTTTGGTTTTTAGCAGAGTGGCTATGAAGTTCCTAAGCATGGTTGTCTTTGAATCTGTCCTATTTGACATATTCTGAATTTCTTGAATTTGTAAATTTATGTCTTCACCAAATTTGGGAAATTTTAATCATTATTTCATCAAATATTTCCTTCCTCATTATTTCTCTTTCTCTCCTCCTGACAGTTCCATTCTTTCCATATCAGACACTTTCACATTGTTCAGAGATCCCTCAGGCTCTGTAATTTTTTTTCAATCTTTTCCCCCCTTTTCTTCTTCACACTGGATAATTTCTAGTATCTATTTTCAAATCACTGACTTCTTTTCATCATCTCCATTATGCAATGTAGCCTAGTCAATAAATTTTTTAAAAATATTTTTCAAAAAAAATAAATAAATAAAAATATTTTTCCGATAAAAATTTCTATGTTAAATATTTTTCCTCTCAAATAAGGAAAAGTCATTAATACTTCTTATTTCTATACTATGATGCCTCTATTTTTGTTTAATGTGAACATATTTTCATTTGTATCATTGAGCATTATTGTAATAGCTGTGTTTGGCTAATAGTCTAAGCATCGAGATCATCTCAGGTGTGGCTTCAGCTCTTGAAAATTGATCTCATTTTCCTGGTTCTTCATATATTAAGTAACAGTTTTGACTCATGAACATAACCTAAGTTTTCTTTTTCTTTTGAATTATTTCAAAAAATAGTTTATTTTTCTGAAGTTATTTGTTTAGAGAGAGTTCTATCTAATGGAATTTGTCTGTTGGGAGAACCTACAACATGCAGGAAAATATACATACATCCCTTAAATTACTATTTGAATTGCTATTTGAATGATTATTGAATTACTTTGGGACCATCTGTGATATCAAGCAATTGCATTCAATTCATAAGAAGAAAAATACAATGAAAGGACAAGGAGTGATTTATGAAAGAGTTTCTTTTAACTTTGCTTTTAATATTTTCAAGGCCTGTGGGTGTCCACTTGTGCTGTTTCTTCTTTATGCACTGTTTCCCGAAGGACACAGGCCCCATTGCCTAAACATGTTATAAAAACTGTATGCATAGTAAATGTTCTGGTTACATATTCTCTTATATGACTTTCGTAATTTTTGTAATTCAGATAGTTTGTAATTCAGATAGTCTTATAGATCCATCTCAGATTGCTATTAACCCCTTTCAGAAAATTTTCTTTAAACTTTTCCTAGTTGTATGGAGCAGTTTCTCAATGTATGGTCTGATAGAGAGGTATTAGAAGTACCTACTCGCTGGCAGAGTTGTGAATGGAACATCAACTTCTAACATTTCCAGTCTCATTTCCTAGATTCATCAGTCTTAAGAGATTGCAACAATGGAAGTCTTAGTTAACCATGATGCCTGACAAAGAAAATATGGACTAAATAGTAGTTTTTAAAAAGTGTCTTTCATAGCCAGTTCTTATCTGATTTTACTGAAACCGACTATGTAATTACAAAGGAACTAAGCCAAAAAAAAAAAAACCCAGAAACAAACAAACAAAGGAACTAAGCCATACTATACAAACACAACTCAGTAAGAGAGGAAAGTATCTAGTGCCTTCCTTTAATACTATCCCCCTCCCACCATTTTGGAAATAGCCTTATGGAGCTGAGGGTCACCCCATGTGCCCTCTTAGAATTCTCAATTTTTCTCTTCCTTGCTTCAGCTGCTGTATTTTGTATGCCACAAATTCTTGGAGGGAAATATATGTTTTACTGACATGTTTCCTACTAGCTTCATGTTATATAAAAAAATGAAATTATAATTAAGGGTTCGTGTTCTACACGTGCTTTACTTTGTCATTACCTGGAAACAAGCTTTACTTTTGGAGTATGGATAATAATTTGACAATTATTTGGTCACATGCTTTAAATTTTAAAAAAATTGTAGCAATTTTTCTTATTTATTTTTTACAGTCCGTAACTGTAACAGTGACAAATTCCGACACAGCAAATGACACTATCAACATGTTACTAACAATGCTGGGAATAACCGTAAGTTGCCTACTATCTATTTTTAGTTTATGAACCAACTTTGACTTTTGAGTTTTGTGAGTGTGTGTGTGTGTGTGTGTGTGTGTGTGTGTGTAGGTGTTGTGCACCTCCCATCATAAGACAGCTGATTATTGTGGATAACATACTCATATTTTTCCTTCCAACTTTAGAAATTGAAGGCAGCGAAGCTATAGTATTAGCTTATACATGAGTGCTATTCTTATATTCCCATTTGAAATTTTCTGCAAATTCAAAGTTATAGTCTAAAATTGGACTATAATTTTAGAGTGCTAATAACAATATGCAGTTTACTGTATATATTTTAAATACAGACAATAAAGATGTTTCTAAGTTTCTTTTTTATTGTTGTTTCTAAATTTCTAAATATTTCCTCCTCTATTGGACTCTTCTTTCTGTGTTTTCAATTCTGATACGTCTCCATCCCTATTGACCCTAGTTATCACACAAGGAAGGACTCAATCCGTTTAATGAATCCTAAATTACATGTTCTGTTGTACATTTTGACATAAAGACTACATGGCTACAAGCTACCTCCTTTTGATGCAGATCCTGAGGATGAAGCAGCTCATACCCTTTAGCAACTGGTCAAGACAAAGACAAGTTCTGAATAAGACCATGGATCTGGGGCTGATCTCTTTTTATGAAAGAGAAATATATTTGAGGATGAGGTTTTATAAGGGAAAAAAGAGGGACAGTGATAGATGGAGAGAACCAAAGGGAGCACTTGGAAAGCACAGCTTCTTATCCAAAATCCTCTGTAAATGTGATGTGACATAATCATAAGATTGTTTGTAAATTCTATCTGAGCCAATGGTATAATAAAAGCCTTTAAAATTTCAGAGCAACGAGAATTTGGCAGAAGAAATCAATGATTTCTGTACAAACAACATTTAATAATACATCCAAAATAAAATTGAATTTATATGTACTGACTAAAGCACATCTTTACATACGTTTCTAACCTGTATGATATAGAAACCCTAAGTAAGAATTAAATCCTGGAAAAGAGAGTGAGTGGTTTGAGGGATGAAGGTGGGGAGATTGACTAATGATTTAACTCATTTTATTTCATGTTTGTGATTTTCTTTACTTAAAGCGATCAATGTCACTAGGCAAAGAATTTCTATTTTAATGAAGAACTGGGCTTATTTGGCTTTATGTAAACCTGATTTAAAGGATTCCAGCATGGCATTTCCAAACCCTACCCTACCTTATTAGCTCTTACTTCTTATTTGCAACACAATCTTGAGCAGATTTAGCTGTGTGTGTGTGTGTGTGTGTGTGTATCTGTGTCTGTGCCCATACCTATGACATTCCTTCATAAGGTGAAGGCCATGATTTTTAATCAGGAGTCAAGGGCACATGATAACTATTACCAATAATTCCATTTCAAACGTTTTTTTGCTTTAGTCTCCAGGAAGACTCTTTAAAATAGTTCAGCAATCTTTATAATTTAGAATTGTTTGTTTCAAACAATTGGGATTTTCAGTATTACTGGGCAATAATTGTGCTGGGAGTAATCATTTTCTGCATCTGACATGCTGCCTAGAGTCCTCATCCTTTCTCTCCCTAAAGTGGAGTTTGCCTGCCCCAAAGCCAGTGGCAGACTTCCGTCCACTATCTCCTCAATGTCTCTTGGGCATTTGTCTCCTTTGGCTCAGGGCTGCTGAGCTATTGATGCCTCTCAAGTTACTTTGCTCAGGATTAGTCATAGCAGAGTATATGGCTCTCTGGACAACATGCATCTCTGGGCAGGGACATTTGGAGACAAAGGCCAACGCTATCCAAGGAGTCTAGAGACAGCAGAAGAGAGGACTCTGAGATGAGACTTTTACTCCATAGTAAAGGGACACAAATCTCATTTCTTACACCATGGGCCACCCACAAAGTGAGGGGCTGGCTGTACTGTGGTTTCCCGGTCTTTATCAAAAATTACAAGAATCTGGGACAGTCTATTGGAAGCTGTGAGGGGAACTAGTTAACAACTACTATAGCTACCTCCATGGACCAAATACCATTTATCCTGGCCCCAATTCTTTCTTTTTGGAAACACAGATATGCTAAGGAAATGTGTTCTTCAAGTACTGTGAAAGATATGTTTTGACACCTAGTTCTTTTTGTTTCCAAGGGCTCTGAGAACGACTTCCAGCTGTGGGCGAGTTCTGGCAAGGAAAAACTTCCACTAATTGGTAAGTGTCAGGGAAAATCTAAGATGGGATTGATTAGGTTCAAAATTGTAACTCTAAGTTTCAAAGTAATGGTTGTTCTTTCTTAAGCTTCAAAATCCTTAAAAGTGAAAATCACATGCAATATTCACTCACATGTTTAATAAAGAATTACCAGGTACTGTTGCCCAGGCATTGATAACATCTCTTCATTCAGCAGCTATGATTTAGTGAGGGAGAGAAATGTAAATTTTTGTTTCTACTTCTTTTTACCTGACAAACAGAGCTGTCTTGAAAAAGTGTGATTATTTACTATTTACTTACTTATTTACTCATTAGGTATGAAAGCAAAATGGATTGGAATTTTTCCCATACATTTATTTTTCATATGTCAATTTTGAATTCTAGTTCCTAACTGCTAAGAAGCCTCTATTTGTGAGAATTCTCTAAAATCCAGTTATGTCTCTGAATCCAGGTACAGATATGTATTTAACACCCCTGCCCTGTGCCCAGTTTTCTCTGCATCATAAGGAAAATGAGATAATCACATTTAAACTCCTCTCATCTTCACTGATGAAATCGCCTGCACTTTGCTGTTTCTCAGGTTTTTTCCATCACTGTTCTTAAGGTTATTGATAAACAGATTGCACCTCTTCTAAAATAGTTATTAGCACAAGTTCTCTGAAAAAAAAATCTTTGGATTAGCAAAATTGTTTAGTGTTTCCAGTAATGGAAGGGTTTAAAGAAAAAGAAAAAGAAGACAGGATTGGTAGCAGGCCTTGAAGTATAGTAATGGATGGTAATGGTGACAATAATCTCTTCTAGAAATCTTAAAGCATTCCTTCTTACATGAAATTTTTTATCCTTTTAATAAACCTGTGAAGCTATAACTCTTTTTCAAATAATCTGGAAATCTAAACAACCAATTTCCTTTTTTTAAAAAACAACCAATTTCTTTCTGCAAAATATATATTCCCAGTCTTAGACTATAGAGTCACAAAGCTCATCACTGAGAACAAAACCCCTCAGTACCACTTCCTGTTTTGAATTAACGTTGACATCTTTGTAAAAGTTGGACAGGGGCAGCCCTGGCGGCTCAGTGGTTCAGCGCTGCCTTCAGCCCAGGGTGTGATCCTGGAGAGCTGGGATCGACTCCCACGTTGGGCTCCCTGCATGGAGCCTGCTTCTTCCTCTGCCTGTGTCTCTGCCTCTTTCTCTCTCTCTGTTTCTCATGAATAAATAAATAAAATCTAAAAAAATAGTTGCTTAGCAGTAAAAAGGAAAAAAGTTAAATACTTATATATGTTTTAATAAAGTGCATTAATTTAGATAAAATGATGTAGATGGTAACTTTTGAGACTTTGAATAGCTTCACACACGAACGCAGCTCTAAGGAATCTGAAGAGCCTGTCGTTCATGATGATCCATTAGAGCATTCAAAAATGCATTTTTTAAAACATACTCTCAATTCTCAATTGTGGATTAACTCCTGGTTATCTTGGTTTGGTTGTATTGCTGTCATAGAAGCTTCTTTTTCCTTAATGGAGCGAAGTCCCTGTGATTCTTGTGAACATTGCATTCATGACGGATGAAAAGAACAGCAAAAGCTCCTTTAGGTACATTCAGTAATAAATCTGGAATGACAGAATGAGAATTTTCATTCTATTCTTAAAAAATGAAATCCATATCATTTCATAGGGTCTTTGAGAATTCTCTAGAGAGGAAAAACAATTTAAAGCATAAAAGAGCAAAACAAATCACTTGGCAGGCAATTCTGGATAGCTCTGGGTGTGGTTTTCTATTCTCTAACCATCGTTTTACAGTTTGCTTCTGGGTTTCCCACTCTGCACACCCTTCCTTCTGATCATTGCCTGGCAGGACACCCCATAGAGGGAGGGCAGCAGTGGAAGGGAACCATAAAGCATAAGGGCAACCCATCCCACTACTCTAGAGTAGCTCTGGCTGGAGAATTGACAAAAGGAAATGAACAAAAAATCTGTTCGACTGACATTCTGTTGGAGAGAATAGTGAAGATAGCAATTCTATATATATATATACTCCAAATATTTAAAAATTTATTAACCAAAAAATAAAAATAAAAAATAAGAATATTAACCACCAATGCTTATTAATATATTCACTCTGATAAGTTTGTGTGTGGACAAGCATTTCAAAGAATTAGTGTAAGGCTCGACGGGGTCAAGTAATTTGCCTAAGATGTATAGATGTAGTTAGTGTCAAGGCACAAACTAGAAAACCTTCAACATTCTCAGATAGTTACCCAGCAAAAGTCAGCATTGTTTATTGCACTCATGAATATATGTATTTCAAGCAAAGTAACATGCTTTCAATTGTTTTCTCTTCTTAAAATCTTTCCCTTGGGCACACGCTTTCTGTAAGGTGTTCCCACAAGGGTGCATATGATGCTCACTGAGGAGGCACAGCCTTCTTTATCTAGAAGTCCCAGAAAAATACCAACATATACAAATAGGGTGATGCTTACACTCAGGTTTGGTTTGATGACAAAAATACCAACATATACAAATTTTTTCTTGATGACAAGAATACCAACATATACAAATAGGGTGATGCTTACACTCAGGTAGTTTGATGACAGCCATCACCATCATCCTAAATATTCAGGTTTCTTTCCATACAGGACATGAACATCCCTATGGAATTAAAATGAGCCATCTTCCATCTACTAAAGCACTGCCAAAGGAAGCAGAGGACTCCATCTCTCCTTCCCCAACTCAGGAGGCCCTCCTTCTGGAGCAGAAGATCACAGAGATGCAAATCCATTTCATACTGAAGCCCAGGCACCCAGCCCAGAACAAGCAAGGGAGAGGTGAGCCGCTTGCTTTTCTTCAAGTGCCTTCCCTTGGCTCATGTCTCCATGCTTAAACACAATTCAGACACACAGTTTATTCTTTCTGGGTGAGCTTATTGTCATCAATGAGGAGGAACAGTATAGGAAAGAATGCAAAAACTACCCAAAATCAAGCTTAGAAAAATTCAAAAGTCTGACATCAAGACCCAACTCATTTCTATGAAGGTTGTTTCCTTGTTTTAAATCTTTTGGGAAGACCTTTAACTCCTGTCTTTCTCTATACCCTCAGAGCACTTTCAAGCCTGCCCTGAGCCATGCCTTGTGCTGAGTAGTATATCATATATTTAGTTTAACGAGTTGTAGGTAGCATCATTTATGTTAAAGTTGAGCAAACCGAAGCTTTAAAATGCTGAGCTTCATAAGTGGCAGGACCAGGATGCTTCTGGTGCAGTGCTGGCACCCACATGAGTGGAGGTGGTGATGCACTCACTACATCCCAGAAAAGCCAAGTGGCCGGGTGTTCAAGGTTATTTGGTGAAATGTTCCTCATGTGCTTATCCTTCGAAACCTTGGCTCATCTCTGGACTCTTCAAAAATCAGTTATTTAAGCAATGTTAAGGAATCTTCAAAGGAAAACATTCACAGCTGAGCACTAGAAACTTTGAACTCAGCTTTTCACTGCTGGTCACCTTTTCTTTGGAAAGCTCTTCCTTCATAGGGAATGTTGAGTAATTAAAAATCATCTCTGGAAACTGGTGCCTTCGTATATATATATAATATATATATGCATTCATAACCTCTATAAGTGCATTCATAACCTCTCATTGTTTTTTTCGCTTCTATGATTTCTTTCAAGCCTGGGACTTGTGTGTAGATGTATATTTACATATATGTTTGAGTGTGTGTGTGAGGAAGTAGGTTTCCACACTTCATTGTGGTTTAGGCTCCTTTCAGTAAATGTTAAACCTATTTAACCAAAAACATCATCTCTGGGTGGGTTAGTGGGATATGACAAGAAAACACAGCCACCACATAGCCAGCATGTAATGACAACATCCCAAGGACCCTGACTGCAGCAAGTCATCCTTGAAGATGGCCCAGAGCAGAGGAACATAGAAGTAGGGCTCAGGCAGATTGTGTCCTGAGAAGCAGATCCTTTGGATGGTAGAAACTTGAGCACTCAGAAACCAAAGAGGAAATCTGGGGCTGAGGGGAGACTGGCTGTGAAAGCAGAGGATTACCAAACTCAGCCTGATTTGCATACCAAATCCTTCTAGCTTTTAAAATCAGATCTGACACCTGAACCCACTGATCACTCCAGTAGAAAACACATCTACAGGTTCAGTGCCTCCTGATGCCTTGTAACTGGCAGTAACTGATGACACAGGGAGTACTCACCTTGAGTCTGATCGAGTCTCTAGGTTTAACCATCAGTCTGAAGGATATGACCAAGAACTTATCAATGCCATGAGGATGCTGTTAGCCAACATCAGGACGTGGAGAGTTCTACACAACAAATGACTCAGTTTCACTCTTCTAGCCACTACAACGAACACGCTGCAAAATGGCAATGGTGAAAATAATGCTAAGTGAATTAAAATACACTAATCTCCCTTCTTCCTTAGATTCAGGCCAGACCATGAAAAGCACTGCTTTCAGAGACTGGGCCTTTTGGTGGCGCTCTGGCACTTGCCAGAAAAACCAGTGCAGAGTTGCACCATCGGCAATACCACAACAGCTCTTTGGGGTTTCACTCACAAATATATGTGATAAGGACAACTTGCCCTTCCCAATACTGGTAGGTCTCAGTTTGGTCTTTTTTTTACCTTCCTGAGGAGAGGGACCTTGGAGAGGCAAAGTGTTCTCATGCAAACCTACCCTCAAATGGAGAAATCATTAGACAGTCCCTGGCTTTGGCTGAGAAGCTTTGCTAGTGTCATTTGATTTACCTACTGAAGAGTCATTTGGCCAATACAGCAGAACAACGTTTTGCCTATTCCACTTGTTTCCACCGAGACCCATGTAGGCCTGTTCAGATCAGTCAAAATGGACTCTGTGTGCATGAATCATCTTCACATTCTGCTGTTGTCTTCCTGAACTCACAGTAGTCTCAGGTCTCCTTCAACGGAGTCTACTTAATCTAACAACTGAAAACATCTTACCTAAGCATAAAGACTCATCCTGAGGCATATATGAATCTGCTAATTCTAAAAGAGGATGTTAAATGACAGCCACAGAGTTTGCCCTTGTTATCTCAAATCGGTGTACTGAATTGTCAGTGTGGAAATTTCCTGAGTACCCAGGACCTCTGCAACCCTACACTACATTTGGGAATGTTATCCTAGGTGTGAAGAAATTAACCACGTTAGTTCCATGCTTGCTACTACCCCGTCCTTGCATCACATCAATTTTAGGGGGTAGCTAGAACTATTATCCTCCATACTTTACAAATGAATTAGCTTTCAGTATAGTTCACATTTGCCCCAGGTCACACAAATGATCAGAAGCATAATAGGTTTCCGATCCCTTGGTCTATCAGACTCCAGCCCTTATTATCTTTCTACACTGCAGGGAGGGGACATGAAGATAGAGCAAAGGACAGTGAAAGACTCATGAAGGAAATGTAATCAGATAATAAGAAGAGAGCTTTTGAGCTTTTTTTTTTTTTAAGGAAGAAGGGAAATAGAGATAGTTGGAATGGAGGATACAATCACTTAAAGAGGAATCAACAAATGGGAAATGAGTATGGCAAAAAGATTTCCATACTGGGGGAAGAGCATCTATGTAAGAGAATAAGGAGCCAAGACTGGTAAAGTAGGAGACAGGCGAGGATTCCACAAAGGCCTTGAAACACAGAAGTTTGATTTAAAAGGGCAAATTCAATGAAAAAGCTGATTAAAATAAGTGATTACAATGTTTCAGTGTATGACTGTACGGTGGATTTTTGGGTAGAAACTATAGAGAGACATTGACTAAAGAATCTAAATTGACTTTAGTTCTTCCAGCTCTAAAACCATACACCATCCAATAGCCTAGCTCTTTCTAAAAGGAAACAAGCTTCTGCTCTGGGCTTGGGATACAAAATGTATATGCTCTTCTTTTTTTCCTACAGGATATGCTTTCCGTGATCAATCGGAAAGGACCACTCCTGCAAGGCATCTTCAGAAAATCAGCCTGTATAAAATCCTGCAGAATCCTAAAAGAGAAACTAAATTCTGGGGACAGAGTTAACTGTTACAGCAAATCTGTTCATGTGGTAGCATGTGTTTTAAAGGTGGGGAAAGGTCTAGCTTTACCACACATGGGTAACTGAAGCTGTGATGGTGTCTTTCATTATGATTGCCCAGGAACCAACATAGGCATAACTGATTAAGAACTTGTCAAACTGGAAAACACTTCATGAAATCAAATTTAAGGAAGCTACTGTAGGAGTTAAAAGCCCCATACATTAGAAATACTTTCTGTTTTCACCACAAACAGCCTACCTGAGGACTCCATGCAAAATACTAATACTAATATGATACTATTAATACTAAGAAATTTCAAAATATACACTCACACATACATAATATTTACCAAAGCAAACATCCTGCTTTGGATGACATCCTCACCACGATCCTAATGAAGGCAGTTTCCAAAAGAAAAATCATACAAAAAATTTGAGAATAGGTAGGGAATTTCACAATAGTAAGCAAATGTTTACTTTATGAGGAATCCAAAAAGGCTCAGTGAGGTGACCAAATCATTCTTAACCATCATTGTCGCATTGTCTCCTGTTTCTTGATGCCTTTTACTTTATAAGTCATGGAGGAATGATTTTGCCATTTGTGTCTCCTTTCACCACATCCTAGGCATCCTTTAGTTAATATTTGTGATGTCTAGCCCACCATCCAAGGTTATAACGACATGTTAGCCAGCTCTTGCTACATGCCAGTTTTGATAAACCTAACTTTTGGAGTAGGTGCAACAGGCAAAAGTAGATTGGAATTCTGAAAATTCAATAGATCAACTCAAGAACTATATTAATTTGGAAATTATACAGCTACATCACAGATATCCCATTCTATTGCTAAAATGGGAATGGAGAAAGAAGTGAGAACTAGAATAGAGAATTTAATCCATCTACCTTGGCACTTGCTATCAGCTCTCAACAAAACTAAGTTAAGGCAGTAATGATGACACTCTTACAATCAAGGTCATATGTGGTCCTTCCTTGTCACATTTGGTCTTTTCTTGTCCCTCATTTCTGTTCAACTATATGAAAGATACCAATAGTCCCTGACCACTACTACACTGAGGTCCAGTAAAACACACCACTAAATATATATATAGGCATCAAGAGACAGGGGAAAGAATGATGATACATTAGGTACTCGAATAGCATGATAAGTGTTGCCCTCTTGAAGGTGCACACATGGAATTGATGTTTCTAGCAAGGTTTAATAGGGTCTTTTCTATTCCCGTGTTATAGGCACAGACTAGGAAGATGGTGACCACGTGTGCATAGAGTTCTTAGACATTCCTGAAGCTTTCCCTACTTAAAGTTGACTAATCTTTGTGGAGAATCAGACTCTGCAACCTTGGCCTGAATAGTATCATGCCAAACTATCTGGAGAATTGGCCTACACTAGAAATGAATACATCCTCAGGACCATCACGAGTTTGCCATTAGACTCTCTACTTTTGTATAGTTCAGGAAAGGAAGAATGATACAATTATGAGAGTAGCTTATGTAGTAGTTTGCAGAAAAGCACACAAAAGAGTAAGTGCTATATGATACAAGGGAGCTTTGTCCTCATTTACACTGAAGCCTAGGCTCTGCTTTGATGCTTTCATGTTTGTTGGAGAAAATCCACACACCTGCTTTTGCACGTACAAGTCAATGGAGAATCAGAGCAGAGTTCCATGTGCGTCACAGTTTGGGTATCTATGACGGAAGTAAGACTGAACTGAAGTTTGCAACTAAGTGTTTTCTCTGTAATATTTCCAATATATATTTTGTATATGTGAGTGTGTCTGTGTGTATTTTTCTTTTATCCACATAAGGATTTTCTTGAAAATATTGAAGGCAGTTTACTTTCATCGGACCTCTATGAAAAATGGCTTCGTGTTCTTGACGAAGTGACAGAGAAGAAAAAAATAAATGCAGCCCAGAGGTAATGATGCAATAATTACTCTACTCTGGTCATGGCTCAGAAATACAGCCAATATACTATTAGGAATATATTGGTTTACTTCTTGCCACTTTGACCACTAAAATAACATTCAATGCCACATAGTTTCAATTCTTGTCACCCATGGAGGGCAGTTTCAGAATACAGACATGCCTTATGGCTATTATTGTACTTCTCCTGACCTTATTAACATTGACTCATTAGTCATTGTATAACTTCTGAATATATGAAACTGGTAGACAAAAGTCAGTGGCCAAAGAGATGCCAGTGCATCAACAGCCAGTGGCATAACCTAAAGTTTGTCAAACATTTAAACGGAGTGGGTTAGCTCAGAAATTGAATTCGGTAAAACATTTTTGTATACGTTCATGCCTGGAACTCTGCTACAGCAGGCTGTATACTAGATCTAGAAAGATGTTCTCTGCTCTCCATCTCTATACTTCCAGCTGCTAAGTGCAGTGACTTGCCTTATTTAAAAGTGCATCTTTCTGACTTCAGGCTTCTAGCCCAGCTGCCAAAAGTGAACTTTGTTCTCTTGCGATACCTTTTCGGCGTGCTCTACAACATTGAGCAACAATCCTCATCCAATCAGATGACAGCTTATGAATTATCAGTGTGTATAGCCCCAAGCCTTCTTTGTCCACCTAATTCCTGCAGGTTGGAATTGGAAGAGAACTTCAAAAAAAAGGTAGGGAGAGCTCTCATATGTGTCCCCTCGGGTTTATAATCCAGGCTTTGAATCTGAAATGTGTAGTAGTAAATTGGATGGATCAGTTCTGAAAAGTGCACATCTTCCTAGGCTTTCTTGGAATGGCAGGTTTGTTATGCTTCTCTGGTGGAATATGGGAAGGGGTCTTAACGTGGGAAACGCAGAGCAGTTGAGTCACTTCTTTCCCATCCAGGAGATTCAATACTAGACTGACTAAACAAAAGAGAGAGGAGTGATGTAATATGGTAGAAAAGACCTGGGCTCCAGAGTTTGACAAGCCAAGGTTCAAATCTCAGCCTGATCCTTGAGGGAGAGCTTGTAACCTTGCGCAAAGACATGGTTTCCTCATGACACAATGGTAACAACCCCCAGTTCCTGTGGTCGTTACTGGCACATCCTAGGTGGCTTGGGCACTAAGAGCACCCATGGCTCCAAACACATAGCTTTGCTCTGCAAGTTGTGGCTCATTTAGAAAAACACTTGACTACTCTTTTGCCTCCGCTACATCAGACAGAAACTAGTGAGATATTCCAAAACATCCTGATGAAGCCACACATACCTAATAAGATGACAGCTTCCCCAAGCTCATGCCAAGAGCCAGCATTATTCAAAGTAAGACATGAGAAGGGACTGCGGCTAGACAAACATGTTTTCTCCCCAGCCCTGTGAGTTTTTACTCAAAAACAAAACAAAAGAAAACTTCAAAAAAAATCCACAGGAATATCCACTTTCCAAAAAATATTTGTCCATATTTAAGAAATGGATATCATAGGATTTTGTCACTGCTTTATACATCTAAATCAGATATTTTCCTAGGTTACAACCCAATATTTTCTGGAAGCAAAATTTTAGAAAATAAGTAAACTTTTAGAAAGTGGGTTACTTTGAAAACTATCCTAGTTTTAAAGATGTAACCTTTGGTATCACAATGTTAGGTATTAAATTAGGCCACAAAGTAGGAGTTTAGCCCTCTGTGTAGTAGTATTTTAAAATCTGTACTCAAAGTACAATGGAAAGCATCACTCTATGTTATTTATTAGAGAACTTGGGTTTCTATTTATTTTTATCAACTCTGAATTTTTCATAGAAGTCTTTCACAGTTTTGGTTAGATCCAAGGTTTATAAACAAAATGTGACCTATAACTCTTCCATATGAAAAAGAGCACCCCACTGTGTTCTTTTTGCATTACAGGCTTCTCTCATACAGTTTTTGATCGAAAATTGCCTGAAGATATTTGGCGAAGACATCACTTCTCTCTTGGGAGAGAATTCAAAGAGTTGTCATAACAATGGGAAGGCTGCAGGTACTGTGGATAATTTAATAGGCTTTAGGGAGACACAGGCAGCAAGGTTGCCAGGGGTCATGGCAGATACTTAGCCCTGTTCTGGAGCCCAGAGCATGCCCAGGGCAATGATTCCCAGCTGCTCCTTCTTCTGAAGGCTGGCTAGCAGGTCAAGGGAGGTTTCACACTGTTGGAGACCCAGGAAAGCATAGAAACTTCAAGACGTTTTGGCAGTATTAGGAGATAGCATGGTATGATACAGTGTTTGGGGATATTTTTAAACACAATTTTAAATGGATCCCGCATCTATATTATATTTTATATGTGGGTAAGCATATAATGCATAATTATTTATTTCTACTTATAATATATAAATGTGCTCTGGTTGAAACCATAGCACGGGGCTTTAATTCCTGCTCCATTCTCTTTTTGATCAATGGCTCTTGAGGCACCACAGGATTCCAGTGCTCTTTAAAATGAGTTGAAAATAACCAGCATCATTGAGAGAAAAGGACTTGACTTGATGTCAAACAACCTCTCCAGAGTACAAACTCCAGTGCCCCCATTTATCATCTACATGACCTTTGACCAATTACTCTAGCTCGGTATCACTTTATTCATGCCTAAAATGTGGATAAAAATAATGCCTAAATCTTAGAAGTGTTTTCAAGATTCAATAACATAAAGGATGTAAAAACGTTTCTAAAACACAATTAATAGAACTAGGAGAAGTTCCTCTGAGCCTAGTGCAAGTATTATTGGAGCCTAGCAAATCACAGCTCCCTGGCAACACCCCATTTTTTGTAAATTGGAGTTTAGATCCAGAACCTGGAGACACATATCATCAATCCCTCCATCCTTTTGACATATCTTCGTTTTACGACATATACCTCATTGTGTTGAGGGAAGCTTTTGGATAATCCGTGTCATCAGGAATTAAGATGAGTCTAGTACCATGTCTGAGAATATGCTGGTGCAAGACAAGTGTTTGTTTTTCATGTCGTCAGTGACAGAAAATCAAACTGTTGAATCCAAGCCAGTGAGAGTGATAGTGATTTCCAGAAGAGCACAACTGCAGAATGCTACCAAGTCCCCATGTGGTCCATCCACCTACATGTCTACAGTTTAGTAAGGCACTGAAGACTGGAATCTCCATAATGACCCTTGACACTTCTTTTTCTGTTTTTCCAATGAATGAGGAATGAACCCCTTCCAAGACCCAGCTATTTCCATTTAAAGTTTTTTCTTTGGTCCCATATATTCATATTGAGGAATCTTCCACAAATTATCTCCCCTTTTCACTGCCTACCATATCCTATGAACTACTTTTTGAATTGTATTGTACTGTGTTGTGTTGTATACTTTTATATGGATAATAAAAATCATTCCATAGCTCAGTACGTTAGACAACCATTTCTTTGGTTACGATTCACATAACACTTCAGTGGAGACTCATCTGAGCAGTTCTGGTCTCAGACTGGATTTGAAACCAGAGGATTACTAATCTCAGCCTGATTTGCATACAAATCCTTCTGGCTTTTAAAATCATATCTGACAGCTGAACCCACTGATCACTCCAGTAGAAAAGAAACGTCTACAGGTTCAGTGTCTCCTGTTGCATTGCAAAGACAGTAACTGATGGCAGGAAATTCTGACCTTCAATCTGATCAAGTCCCAAGGTTTAACCATCAGTCTGAACGATAGGAGCAAGAACTCATCAATGCCATGAGGACCCTCTTAGCCACATTAGAACATGGAGAGTTTTACACAATAAATGACTCAGTTTCCCTCTTCTAGCCCCTACAATGAACATGCTGTATAATGGCAATGGTGAAAATAAGGCTAAGTGAATTAAAACACACTAATCTCCCTTCTTCCTTAGATTCAGACCGGAAGACGATGAAAAGCACTGCTTTCAGAGACTCGGCCGCTTGCCAGCGCATTGGCCCGTCCCAGAACAACCAGTGCACAGCTGTGCTGTCTGAAGAACCAGGAGAGCTCTTTGGAGTTTCCCTTACGGATATCTTTGATAAGGACATCTTGCCCTTACCCATACTGGTAGGTCTCAGTTTGGTCTTTTTTTTTTTTTTTTTTTACCTTCCTGAGGAGAAGGACCTCGGAGGGGCCAAGTGTTCTCATGCAAACCAACCCTCAAATGGATAAATCATTAGACAGTCCTTCGCTTTGGCTGAGAAGCTTTGCTAGTGTCATTTGATTTACCTACTGCAGAGTCATTTGGCCAATACAGCAGAACAACGTTTTGTCCCTTCCACTTGTTTCCACTGAGACCCATGTAGGCCTGTTCAGATCAGTCAAAATGGACTCTGTGTGCATGAATCATCTTCACATTCTGCTGTTGTCTTCCTGAACTCACAGTAGTCTCAGGTCTCCTTCAACGGAGTCTACTTAATCTAACAACTGAAAACATCTTACCTAAGCATAAAGACTCATCCTGAGGCATATAAGAATCTGCTAATTCTAAAAGAGGATGTTAAATGACAGCCACAGAGTTTGCCCTTGTTATCTCAAATCGGTGTACTGAATTGTCAGTGTGGAAATTTCCTGAGTACCCAGGACCTCTGCAACCCTGCATAAGATTTGGGAATGTTATCCAAGGTGTGAAGAAATTGACCACGTTAGTTCCATGCTTGCTACTACCCCAGTCCTTGCATCACATCAATTTTAGGGGGTAGCTAGAACTATCATCCTCCACACTTTACAAATGAATTTGAAAGCTTTCAGTACAGTTCACATTTGTCCCAGGTCACACAAATGATCAGAAGCATAATAGGTTTCCAATCCCTTGGTCTATCAGACTCTAGCCCTTATTATCTTTCTACACTGCAGGGAGAGGACATGAAGATAGAGCAAAGGACAGTGAAAGACTCATGAAGGAAATGTAATCAGTTAATAAGAAGAGAGCATTTGAGCTTCTTTTTTTTAAGGAAGAAGGGAAATAGAGATAGTTGCAATGGAGGATACAATCACTTAAAGAAGAATCAACAAATGGGAAATGAGTATGGCAAAAAGATTTCCATACTTGGGGAAGTGCATCTATGTAAGGGAATAAGGAATCAAGACTGATTCCAGAAGGAATCAGGCGAGGATTCCACAAGGCCTTGAAACACGGGAGTTCGATTTAAAAGGGTAAATTCAATGAGAAAAAAATCTGATTAAAATAAGTGATTACAATGTTTCAGCGTATGACTGTCAGGTGGATTTTGGGTAGAAACTATAGGGAGACATTGATTAAAGAATCTAAATTGACTTTAGTCCTTCCAGCTCTAACACCGTATACCATCACATCGCCTAGCTCTTTCAAAAAGGTAGCAAGCTTTTACTCTGGGCTTGGGATATGAAATGCCATATACTCTTCTTTTTTTCTCTCAGGATATGCTGTCCTTTATCAATGAGAAAGGACCACTCACGGAAGGCATATTCAGAAAACCAGGTAGTATAAAGGCATGCAGAATCCTAAGGAAGAAACTAAATTCTGGAGACAGAGTGAGGCATTACAGCAAATCTGTTCATGTGGTAGCATTTGTTTTAAAGGTGGGGAAAGTTCTAACTTTATCCGCACATGAGTAAGTCAAGCTGTGATTGGTGTCTTTCATTATGATTGCCCAAGGAGCGACATGGGCAGAACTGATTGAGAACTTCTCAATTCGGAAAACACTTCATGAATTCAAAATTTAAGGAATCTACTGTAGGAGTTAAAAGCCCAATACATTAGAAATACTTTCTGTTTTCACCACACACCACGCCCCTGAAGACTCCATGCAAAATACTAATACTAATATGATTACTAGTAATAATAAGAAATTTCAAAATATACACTGATACATACATAATGTTTACCAAAGCAAACATCCTGCTTTTGATGGCTTCTTCACCACACTCCTAATGAAGGCAGTTTCCAAAAGAAAAATCATATTAAACATTTGAAGATAGGTATGGAAGTTCACAATAGTAAGCAAATGTTTATTTTATGAGGAATCTAAAAAAGGCTCAGTGAGGCAACCAATCATTCTTAACTATCATTGTCGCATTGTCTCCTGTTTCTTAGTGCCTTTTACTTTATAAGTCATGGAGGAAGGATTTCGCCATTTGTGTCTCCTTTCACCACATCCTAGGCATCCTTTAGTTAATGTTTGAGATGTCTATCCCACCATCCAAGGTTATAACGACATGGTAACCAGCTCTAGATACATGCCTGTTTTGATAAATCTAACTTTTGGAGTAGGTGCAAGAGACAAAAGTACTTTTGTATTCTGAAAATTCAGTAGAAGGACTCAAGAACTAGATTAATTTGGAAATTATACAGCTACATCACAGATATCCCATTCTATTGCTAAAATGGGAATGGAGAAAGAAGTGAGAACTAGAACAAAGAATTTAATCCATCTAGCTTGGCACTTGCTAACAGCTCTGAACAAAACTACGTGAAGGCAGTAATGATGACACTCTTAGAATCAAGGTCATATGTGGTCCTTCCTTGCCACATTTGGTCTTTCCTTGTCCCCCATTACTGTTTAACTACACAAAAGATACCAATAGTCTCTGACCACTACTACACTGGGCTAGAGTAAAACACACAGCAAATATATATATAGGCTTCAAGACACAAGGAAAAGAATGATAATCCATTAGGTACTTGAATACCATGGTAAGTGTTGCCCTCTTGAAGGTGCACACATGGAATTGATGTTTCTAGCAAGACTTAGTAGGGTCTTTTCTATTCCCGTGTTATAGGCACAGGCTAGGAAGATGGTGACCACGTGTGCATAGAGTTCTTAGACATTTCTGAAGCTTTCCCTACCTAAAGTTGACTAATCTTTGTGGAGGAACAGAATCTGCAACCTTGGCCTGAATAGTATCATGTCAAACTATCTGGAGAATTGACCTACACTAGAAATGGATACATCCTACACTAGAAATGAATACATCATGAGTTTGCCATTAGATTCTCTACTTTTGTATAGTTCAGGAAAGGAAGAATGATGCAATTATGAGAGTAGCTTTTGTAGTAGTTTGCAGAAAAGCACACAAAAGAGCAAGTGCCCTATGATAGAAGGGAGCTTTGTCTTCCTTTCCACTGAAGGCTATGCTCTGCTTTGATGCTTTCATTTTTGTCAGAGAAAAGCCACACACCTGCTTTTGCACGTGCAAGTCAATGGAGAGTCAGAGCTGAGCCCCATGTGGGTCACAGTTTGGGTATCTATGAAGGAAGTAGGAATCAACTGAAGTTTTCAGCTAAGTGTTTTCTCTGTGATATTTCCAATATATATTTTGTATTAAATATACATATGTGTGTGTGTGTGTTTCTGTGTATATTTGTGTGTGTGTGTGTGTTTTTTTTATCCACATAAGGATTTTCTTGAAAATATCGAAGGAAGTTTACTTTCATCGGACCTCTACGAAAAATGGCTTTGTGTTCTTGACGAAGTCACTGAGAAGGAAAAACTAAATGCAGCCCGGAGGTAATGATGCAATAATTACTCTACTCTGGTCATGGCTCAGAAATACAGCCAATATACTATTAGGAAAATATTGGCTTCCTTCTTGCCACTTTGACCACTAAAATAACATTCAATGCCAAATGGTTTCTTTTTTTAATAATATATTTAATTGTTATTTATTTGTGTTCAATTTGCCAACATACAGAATAACACCCAGTGCTCATCCCATCAAGTGCCCCCCTCAGTGCCCGTCACCCATTCACCCCTACCCCCCACCCTCCTCCCCTTCCATCACCCCTAGTTCATTTCCCAGAGTTAAGAGTCTTTATGTTCTATCTCCCTTTCTGATATTTCCCACACATTTCTTCTACCTTCCCTTATATTCCCTTTCACTATTATTTATATTCCCCAAATCAATGAGAACATACAATGCCAAATGGTTTCAATTCTTCTCACCCATGGAGGCCAGTTTCAGAATACAGGCATGCCTTATGGCTATTATTGTACTTCTCCTGACCTTATTAAGTAGACTCCTTAGCCATTGTACAACTTCTCTTATATATGAAACTGGTAGACAAAAGTCAGTGGCCTAAGAGAGATGCCAGAGCATCAACAGCCTGTGGTATAACCTTCAGTTTGTCAAACATTTAACCAGAGAGAGTTAGCTCAGAAATTGAATTCGGTAAAACATATTTCTATACGTTAATGCCTGGAACTCTGCTACAGCAGGTTGTATACTGGATCTAGAGAGATGTTCTCTGCTCTCCGTCTCTATACTTCAAGCTGCTAAGTGCAATGACTTGCCTTATTCAAAAGTGCATCTTTCTGATTTAGGCTTCTAACACAGCTGCCAAAAGCGAATGTTGTCCTCTTGCGATACCTTTTCGGCGTGCTCTACAACATTGAGCAACAATCCTCATCCAATCAGATGACAGCTTATGATTTATCAATGTGTATAGCTCCAAGTCTGCTTTGTCCACCCGTTTCCTGCAGCTTGGAATTGGAAGACAACTTGATTAAGAAGGTAGAGAGATCTCTCATATGTGTCCCCTGTGGTTTAGAATCCATGCTTTGAGTCTGAAATATGTAGTAGTAAATTCGAAGGAACAGTTCTGAAAAGTGCACATCTTCATTGCCTTCCTTGGAATGGCAGACTTCTTTATCCTACTCTGGTGGAATATGGGAAGGGGTGTTGTTAAATTGCGAAATGCAGAGCAGTTGAGTTGCTTCTTTCCCATCCAAGAGATTCAATACTAGACTGACTAAACAAAAGAGAGAGAAGAGTGGCATAATATGATAGAAAAGACCTGGGCTCCGGAGTTTGACAAGCCAAGGTTCAACTCTCAGCCTGATCCTTGAGGAGAGAGATTGGAACTTTGGGCAAAGCCATGGCTTCCTCATGACACCATGGTAACAAACCCCAGCTCCTGTGGTTCTTACTGGCACATCCTAGGTGACTTGGGCACTATGAGTGCCCATGGCTCCAAACACATTGGCCTTGCTCTGCAAGTTGTGGCTCTTTTAGAAAAATACTTGGCTACAGTTTTGCCTCTGCTACATCCGACAGAAACTAGTGAGATATTCCAAAACATTCTAATGAAGCCACACATACCTAATAAGATGACAGCTTTTCCCCAAGCTCATGCTGAGAGCTAGCATTCGGCAAAGCAAGACATGAGTAGGGACTGTGGTTAGACAGACAGACATGTTTCTCTCCAGACCTGTGATTTTTACTCAAAAACCAAGCAAAAGAAAACATCAAAAAAGAAAAATCCACAGGAATATCCACTTTCCAAAAAACATTCTTCCCTATTTTAGAAATGGATTTCATAGGATTTCATGTATGTTTTACACATTTTAATGAGATATTATCCTAAGTTACAACCCAATATTTTCTAGAAGCAAAATTTTACACAATAAGTAAAGTTTAAGAAGGCAGGTTACTTTGAAAGCTGTCCTAGTTTTAACGATGAAACCATTGGTATCACAATGTTAGGTATTAAACTAGGCCACAAAGTAGGAGTTTAGTCCACTGACTACTAGTATTTTAAAATCTGTACCCAAAGTACAATGGAAAGTATCACTCTAAGTTATCTTACTAGAGAACTTGGGTTTCTATATATTTTTATCAACTCTGAATTTTTCATAGAAGTCTTTCACAGTTTTGGTTAGATCCAAGGTTTATAAACAAAATGTGACCTATAACTCTTCCATATGAAAAAGAGCACCCCACTGTGTTCTTTTTGCATTACAGGCTTCTCTCATACAGTTTTTGATTGAAAATTGTCTGAAGATATTTGGCGAAGACATCACTTCTCTCTTGGGAGAGAATTCAAAGAATTGTCATTACAATGAGAAGGCTGCAGGTACTGTGGATAATTTAATAGGCTTTAGGGAGACACAGGCAGCAAGGTTGCCAGGGGTCATGGCAGATACTTAGCCCTGTTCTGGAGCCCAGAGCATGCCCAGGGCAATGATTCCCAGCTGCTCCTTCTTCTGAAGGCTGGCTAGCAGGTCAAGGGAGGTTTCACACTGTTGGAGACCCAGGAAAGCTTAGAAACTTCAAGACGTTTTGGCAGGATTAGGAGATAGCATGGTATGATACAGTGTTTGGGGATTTTTTTAAACACAATTATAAATGGATCCCACATCTATATTGTATTATATATGTAGATAAGCATATAATGCATAATTATTTATTTCTACTCTGGTTGAAACCAGAGCACGGGACTTTTATTCCTCCTCCATCCTCTTTTTGATCAGTGGCTCTTGAGGCACCATAGGATTCCAGTGCTCTTTAAAATGAGTTGAAAAGAACCAGCATCATTGAGAGAAAAGGACTTGACTTGATGTCAAACAACCTCTCCCGAATACAAACTCCAGTGCCCCCATTTATTAGCTATAGGACCTTTGGCCAATTACTCTAGCTCCGTATCACTTTATTCATGCCTAAAATGTGGATGAAAATAATGCCTAAATCTTAGAAGTATTGTCAAGATTCAATAACATAAAGGATGTAAAAACATTTCTAAAATGCAAATAATAAAACTAGGAGAATTTCCCCTGAGACTAGTGTGAGTATTATTGGAGCCTAGCTAATCACAGCTCACTGGCAACACCCCATTTTGTAAATAAAGTTTAGATTCAGAACCTGGAGACACATATCATCAATCCCTCCATAATTTTGATGTCTTCGTTTTACAACATATACTTCATTGTGTTGAGGAAATCTTTAGGGTAATCCATGTCATCAGGAATTAAGATGAGTCTAGTGCCATGTCAGAGAATATGCTGGTGCAAGACAAGTGTTTGTTTTTCATGTCCTCAGTGAGAGAAAAAAAAACTGTTGAATCCAAGCCACTGAGAGTGATAGTGATTTCCAAAAGAGCACAACTGCAGAATGCTACCAAGTCCCCATGTGGTCCATCCACCTACATGTCTACAGTTTAGTAAGGCACTGAAGACTGGAATCTCCATAATGACACTTGACACCTCCTCTTTATTTTTCCAATGAATGAGAAATGAACCCCTTCCATGACCCAGCTATTTGCATTCAAAAGATTTTCCATGGTCCCATATATTCATATTGAGGATATCTTCCCACATATTATCTCCTCTATCTTCAATGCCGACCATATCCTATGACCTACTTTTTGAATTCTATTGTACTGTGTTGTGTTGTATAATTTTATATGGATAATGAAAATCATTCCATAGCTCAGTAGGTTAGACAACCATTTCTTTGTTTATGATTCACATAACCCTTCAGTGGAAGCTCATTTGATCAGTTCTGGTTTCAGCTGAGGTCACCTGTGCACTTCCAGTTAGCCTGCAGCTCCTGTCGAGCTAACCTAGGTTTCTGTGTATTGGCGCTGGCTCTCAATTGGTCCCCATGTCTTCCATAAGGTAGCTTCTCCTCCTTTCATATGGTGGAGGAAGAGTACCCAGAGGCAAGAGGGACTTTTCAAGAGTTAATGTGGGAGAGGACTGTGCAAAGCACCACGCCAAAGGTGGTGGTTTTCAAGACGAGGAGGCATTATTTCTTGAGACCACACATCATAAAACTCACAGCAGCACCACTACCACACATATCCTTTCCTTCACTGGCTTTTCATCCTCAGTTCTGTACACCAGCATTTCCTAAGGGGTATTCCAAGTAGGGTAGGAAGAATCTTTGAAATACTAATTTTTTTTTTGCCTGAGATATTCCTTCCCTCAACCTTCTTCCTACCTTAAGCTGCCTTTAGAGACAATTAAATCACCTCCTCCAGGCATAGAAGCAAGAGGAGAATATGAGGAAAAGGGATCTCCATGTTGCTTATGAGTTTTACAGTGTTGGCTTTCTAGGAAACAGAAATGATTCATAGCATAGAGTAGAAGATTTGGGTGGCAATCTCACGGGAAAAAAGCCCAAAAACTTTGGTAGGTACATAGGATATCTGCACCATTTCCTGCATGGAAACCAAATGGAAGCAGAAAATCCTCACAGAATAGTGAGCTGACATGTCTAAGAACTATGGGGCCCTCTATGTCCATGCAGAGTTTCTAATACCTCAACATGGAACATGTATCTCCATCAGTCCCAGAATAGTATGGAAGAAATAAAAAGCCACTGGGTGTGAAAGACATGCCTCAGCAATAGGAGTACAGGCCAATTTCCCAGGACCAGAGAGCAGTTTGGACACCTCAGCACCTATTTATATACATCAATGACACAGAGCAATTAGATAAGTGGCACTTCATCATTTTACAACTTGTCCTGCACCAGAAGACTCCGGAACATAGACACACTCATGGGGGCAATTAAGAAAACCTAAATCACTACCAGTCTCAGAACAGAGAATCAAACTAGGCATCAAGTGAGCTATTTAGAACTACAGAACTGTACATTTCTGAATCATGCCAGCGTGTAGATGGAGATTGCTATCAGTGCATATAGAATATAGGATCCATGCATTGTTTTCCCTTTCCCAGGAAGGGTTCCCTTGTGAAATAGGTCTAGGAAATTCTTACTTTCCTTTTGGAAGTCAAATGCCCCAGTTTTCTTCCACATATATTTCACATTATTCGACCCTTTTGAAGCGACCCCATTCATTAATGATCCTGGGAACATTTATTGCCTTGTGCCGAATAGTATCTTATATATTTAGTTTAACTTGGTGTAGACAGCATCATTTACGTTAAAGTTGAGCAAACCAAAGCTTTAAAATGCTGAGCTTGCTAAGTGGCAGAACCAGGATGCTTCTGGTGCAGTGCTGGCCCCACATGGGTGGAGGTGCTGATGCACGTACTACATCCCAGAAAAGCCAAGTTGCCCGGTGTTTAAGGTTATTTGTTGAAATGTTCCTCATCTTTTTATCCTTCGACAGCTTGGCTCACCTCTTGACTCTTAAAGCAATCGGTTATTTAAGCAATGTTAAGGTATCTTCAAAGGGAAACATTCACTGCTGAGCAGTAGAAATTTGAACTCAGCTTTTCACTGCTGATCTCCTTTTCTTTGGAAAGTTCTTCCTTCAATAGGGAATGTTGAGTAGTTGAAAATCATCTCTGGAAACTGGTGGTCTATAAATGCATTCCTAACCTCTTATTGTTTTGCATTTTCTATGTTTTCTTTCAAGCCTTGTACTTGTGTGTAGGTGTATATATACATGTATGTTTGAGTGTGTGTGTGAGGAAGTGTGTTTCCACACTTCATTGTGGCTTAGGCTCTTTTCAGTAAATGTTAAACCTATTTAACCAAAAACATCATCTATGGGTGGGTTGGTGGGGTATGACAAGAGAACACAGCCACCACATAGCCAGCATGTGATGACTACTTCCCAAGGACCCTGACTGCAGAAAGTCGTCCTTGAAGATGGCCCAGAGCAGAGGAACCAGAGAAGTAGGGGTCAGGCAGATTGTGTCCTGAGAGGCAATTCCTTTGGTTGGTAGAAACTTGAGCACTCAGAAAGCCAAGGAGAGAATCTGAGGCTGAGGGGAGCCTGGCTGTGAAAGCACAGGATTACCAAACTCAGCTTGATTTGCATACCAAAAACTTATAGCTTTTAAAATCAGAAAAAAATAAAAAATAAAAAAATAAAATCAGGTCTGATACCTGAACCCACTGATCACACCAGTAGAAAGCAAACATCTACAGTTTCAGTGCCTCCAGATCAGTGTAATGGCAGTAACTGATGGCCAAGGAAATAATCACCCTGAGTCTGATCAAGTCCCAGGTTTACCCATCAGTCTGAATGTTATTGACAAGAACTCACCAATGCCATGAGGATGCTGTTAGCCAATATCAGAACGTGGAGAGCTCTGCACAAGAAATGACTCAGTTTCCCTCTTCTAGCCTATACAATGAACATGCTGTATAATGGCAATGGTGAAAATATGTCTAAGTGAATTAAAAAAACACTAATCTCCCTTCTTCCTTAGATTCAGACCAGAACACCAAGGAAAGCAGTGCTTTCACGAACTCGGCATTTTGCCACTGTGCTGGCACTTGCCAGAACAACCAGTGCAGAGCTGCACTGTCTGAAAAACCAGGACAGCTCTTTGGAGTTTCCCTCACGGATATCTTTCATAAGGACAACTTCCCCTTCCCAATACTGGTAGGTCTCAGTATGGTCTTTTATTGCCTTCCTGAGGAGAGAGACCTCGGAGAGGCCAAGTGTCCTCATGCAAACCTACCCACAAATGGAGAAATCATTAGACAGCACCTGGCTTTGGCTGAGAACCTTTGCTAGTGTCATTTGATTTACCTCCTACAGAGTCATGAGGCCAATACACAGAACGACGTTTTGTCCATTCCACTTCTTTCCACAGAGACCCATGTAGGCCTGTTCAGATCAGTCAAAATGGACTCTGTGTGCATGAATCATCTTCACATTCTGCTCTTGTCTTCCTGAACTCACCTTAGTCTCAGGTCTCCTTCAATGGAGTCTATTTAATCTAACAACTGAAAACATCTTACCTAAGCATAAAGACTCACCCTGAGGCATATATTAATCTGCTAATTCTAAAAGAGCATGTTAAATGACAGCCACAGAGTTTGGCCTGTGTTATCTGAAATCGGTATACTGAATTGTCGGTATGGAAACTGCGGAGTATCCAGGACCTCTGCAACCCTGCACTAGATTTGGGAATGTTATCCTAGGTGTGAAGAAATTAACCACGTTAGTTCCATGCTTGCTACTACCCCAGTCCTTGCATCACAGCAATTTTAGGGGGTAGCTATAACTGTCATCCTCCACACATTATAAATGGATTAGAAAGTTTTCAGTACAGTTCGCATGTGCCCCAGGTCACACAATAGATCAGAAGCAGAGTAGGTTTCTGAACCCTTGGTCCATCTGACTCCAGCCCTTATTATCTTTCTACACTGCAGGGAGAGGGCATGAAGATAGAGCAAAGGACGGTTGAAAGACTCATGAAGGGAATGTAATCAGAGAATAAGAGAGCATTTGAGCTTTTCTTTTAAAGAGGAAGGGAAATAGAGATAGTAGGATTGGAGGATACAATCACTTAAAGATGAATCAACTAATGGGAAATGAGTATAGAAAAGATTTCCATATATGGGGAAGTGCGTCTATGGAAGGGAATAATGAAAAAAGACTGATAAAGTAGGAGACCGGTGAGGATTCCACAAGACCTTGAATCACGGAAGCTTGATTTAAAAGTAAATTCAATGAAAAAATCTGATTTAAATAAGTGATTAAAAAGTTTCAGTGTATGACTGCAACGTGGATTTTGGGTAGAAACTATAGAGACACATTGACTAAAGAATCTAAATTGACTTTACTTCTGCAGCTCTAAAACTGTATACCATCCAATAGCCTAGCTCTTTCAAAAAGGAAGCAAGCTTTTGCTCTGGGCTTGAGATATGAAATGCCATATACTCTTCTTTTTTTCCTACATTATATGCTTTCCTTTATCAATCAAAAAGGACCACTCATGGAAGGCATCTTCAGACAATCAGCCAGTATAAAATCATGCAGAATCCTAAAAGAGAAACTAAATTCTAGGCACAGAGTGAACTTGAACAGTGAATCTGATCTTCTGGTAGCATCTGTTTTAAAGGTGGGGAAAGTTCTAGCTTTATCCACATATGAGTTACTCAAGCTGTGATGGTGTCTTTCATTATGATTGCCCAAGAACCAACATAGGCATAACTGATTAAGAACTGGTCAGATGGAAAACACTTCATGAAATAAAAATTTAAGGAAGATACTGTAGAAGGAAAAAGCCCCTTTCATTAGAGATACTTTCTGTTTTCACCACACACCTCCCACCGGGTGACTCCATGCAAAATACTAGTACTAATGTGACTACTATAATAATAAGAAATTTCAAAATATACATTGACACATAACGTTTACCAAAGAAAACATCCTGTTCCTGATGATTACCTCACCACACTCCTAATGAAGGCAGTTTCCAAAAGAAAAATCACATGAAAAATTTGAGAATAGATCTAGAAGTTCACAATAGTAAGCAAAAGTTTACTTTATGAGGAATACAAAAAGCCTCAGTGAGGCGACCAAATCATTCTTAGCCATCATTGTCTCCTGTTTCTTAGTGCCTTTTACTTTATAAGTCATGGAGGAAGGATTTCGCCATTTGTGTCTCCTTTCACCAGATCTTAGGTATCCTTTTGTTAATATTTGTGATGTCTAGCCCACCATCCAAGGTTATAATGACATGGTAAGCAGCTCTAGCTACATGCCTCTTTTGATAAATCTAACTTTTGAAGTAGGTGCAGGAGACAAAAGTACTTTGGTATTCTGAAAATTCAGTAGAATGCCTCAAGAACTAGATTAATTTGGAAATTATACAGCTACATCACAGATATCCCATTCTATTGCTAAAATGGTAATGGAAAAAGAAGTGAGAACTAGAACAAAGAATTTAATCCATCTAGCTTGGCACTTGCTAACAGCTCTGAACAAAACTACGTGAAGGCAGTAATGATGGCACTCTTAGAACCAAGGTCATATGTGGTCCTTCCTTGTCACAAGTGGTCTTTCCTTGTCCCCCATTACTGTCCAACTATATGATAAATAGCAAAAGTCCCTGACCACTACTACACCGGGCTACAGTAAAACACACCAGTAAATATATATATATATATATATATAGGCATCAAGACACAGGAGAAAGAATGATGATACATTAGGTACTCGAATAGCATGATAAGTGCTGCCCTCTTGAAGGTGCACACCTGCAATTGATGTTTCTAGCAAGGTTTAGTAGGGTCTTTTCTATTTCCGTGTTATAGGCACAGCCTAGGAGGATGGTGACCACGTGTGCATAGAGTTCTTAGACATTTCTGAAGCTTTCCCTACTTAAAGTTGACTAATCTTTGTGGAGGAACAGACTCTGCAACCTTGGCCTGAATAGTATGATGTCAAACTATCTGGAGAATTGGTCTACACTAGAAATGAATACATCCACAGGAACATCATGAGTTTGCCATTAGACCATCTACTTTTGTATAGTTAAGGAAAGGAAGAATGAAGCAATTATGAGAGTAGCTTTTGTAGTAGTTTGCAAAAAAGCACACAAGAGAGTAAGTGCCATATGATAGAAGGGAGCTTTGTCTTCCTTTCCACTGAAGCGTAGGCTCTGCTTTGATGCTTTCGTTTTTGTTGGAGAAAATCCACAACCTGCTTTTGCACGTGCAAGTCAATGGAGAGTATGAGGTGAACTCCGTGTGGGTCACAGTTCGGGTATCTAGGAAGAAATTAGGGACTGAACTGAAGTTTTGAACTAAGTGTTTTCTCTGTGATATTTCCAATATATACTTTGTATCATATATACCTATATATTTGTGTGTGTGTGTGTGTGTGTCTGCGTCTGTGTGACTGTGTCTGTTTGCATGTATTGATTTATTTTTCTATCCACATAAGGATTTTCTTGAAAATATCGAAGGAAGTTTACTTTCATCGGAACTCTACGAAAAATGGCTTGGTGTTCTTGACGAAATGACTGAGGAGGAGAAAATAAATGCAGCCCAGAGGTAATGATGCAATAAGTACTCTACTCTGGTCATGGCTCAGAAATACAGCCAATATACTATTAGGAAAATACTGGCTTCCTTCTTGCCTCTTTGACCACTAAAACAATATTCAATGCCAAATAGTTTCAATTCTTCACACCCATGGAGGCCAGTTTCAGAATACAGGCATGCCTTATGGCTATTATTGCTCTTCTCCAGACCTTATTAACGTGGTGGACTCCTTAGCCATTATACAACTTCTGTATATATGAAACTGGTAAACAAAAGTCAGTGGCCTAAAAGAGATGCCAGAGCATCAACAGTCTGTGGTATAACCTTCAGTTTGTCAATGATTTAAACAGAGTGGGTTATCTCAGAAATTGAATTCGGTAAAACATTTTTGTATACGTTCATGCCTGGAACTCTGCTACAGCAGGCTGTGTACTAGATCTAGAAAGATGTTCTGTGCTCTCCATCTCTATACTTCCAGCTGCTAAGTGCAATGACTTGCCTTATTCAAAAGTACATCTTTCTGACTTTAGGCTTCTAGCTCAGCTGCCAAATGTGAATGTTGTTGTCTTGCGATACCTTTTCGGAGTGCTACGCAACATTGAGCAAGAATCCTCACCCAACCAGATATCAGCTTATGATTTATCAGTGTGTATAGCCCCAAGCATTCTTTGTCCACCTAATTGTGGCAGCTTGGAATTGGAAGAGAACTTCATAAAAAAGGTAGGGAGAGCTCTCATATGTGTCCCCTGAGGTTTAGAATCCATGCTTTGAACCTGAAATGTGTAGTAGTCAATTGGATGGATCAGTTCTGAGAAGTGCACATCTTCATAGGCTTCCTTGGAATTGCAGAGTTTGTTATCCTTCTCTGGTGGAATCTGGGAAGGGGTGTTGTTAAAGTGGGAAACGCAGGGCAGTTGAGTTGCTTCTTTCCCATCCAGGAGATTCAATACTAGACTGACTAAACAAAAGAGAGAGAAGAATGATGTAATATGGTAGAAAAGACCTGGGCTCCAGAGTTTGACAAGCCAAGGTCAGATCTCAGCCTTATCCTTGAGGCGGGAGCTTGGAACCTTGGGCAAAGCCATGGTTTCTTCATGACACAATGATAACAACCCCCGGCTTCCGTGGTCCTTACTGGCACATCCTAGGTGCCTCGGGCACTATGAGCACCTATGGCTCCAAACACATTGGCTTTGCTCTGCAAGTCTTGGCTCATTTAGAAAAATACTTGGCTACTGTTTTGCCTCCGCTACATCAGACAGAAACTAGAGAGATATTCCAGAACATCCTAATGAAGCCACACATGCCTAATAAGATGACAGCTTTTCCCCAAGCTCATGCCAAGAGCCAGCTTTAGGCAAAGCGAGACATGAGAAGGGACTTCGGTTAGAGAGACAGACATGTTTTCTCCCCAGCCCTGTGAGGTTTTACTCAAAAACAAAACAAAAGAAAACATAGAAAAAAAATCCACAGGACTATGCACTTTCCAAAAAATATTCTGCCCTATTTAAGAAATTGATTTCATAGGAATTTGTCTCTGCCCTATACATTTTAATCATATATTATACTACGTTACATCCCAATATTTTCTGGAAGCAAATATTTACAAAATAAGTAAACTTTCAGAAGGTAGATTACTTTGAAAGCTATCCTAGTTTTAAGGTGTAACCATTGGTATCACAATATTAGCTATTAAATTATGCCACAAATTAGGACTTTAGCCCACTGACTAGTAGTATTTTAAAATCTGTACTCAAAGTACAATGGAAAGTATCACTCTATGTTATTTTATTAGAGAAATTGGTTTTCTATATATTTTTATCAACTCTGAATTTTTCATAGAAGTCTTTCACAGTTTTGGTTAGATCCAAGGTTTATAAACAAAATGTGACATAACTCTTCCATATGAAAAAGAGCACCCCATTGTGTTCTTTTTGCATTACAGGCTTCTCTGATACAATTTTTGTATGAAAATTGTCTGAAGATATTGGGTGAAGACATCACTTCTCTCATGGGAGATAATTCAAAGAGTTGTCATTACAATGAGAAGGCTGCAGGTACTGTGGATAATTTAATAAGCTTTAGGGAGACACAGACAGCAAGGTTGCCAGGGGTCATGGCAGATACTTAACCCTGTTCTGGAGCCCAGAGCATCCCCAGGGCAATGATTCCCAGCTGCTCCTTCTTCTGAAGGCTGGCTAGCAGGTCAAGGGAGGTTTCACACACTGGAGACCCACGAAAGCATAGAAACTCCAAGACGTTTTTGGCAGTATTAGGAGATAGCATGGTATGATACAGTGTTTGGGGATTTTTTAAAACACAATTTTAAATGGATCCCACATCTATATTGTATTATATATGTAGGTAAGCATATAATGCATAATTCTTTATTTCTAGTAATAATATATAAATGTGCTCTAGTTGAAACCATAGCACGGGACTTTTATTCCTGCTCCATCCTCTTTATGATCAGTGGCTCTTGAGGCACCACAGGATTCCAGTGCTCTTTAAAATAAGTTGAAAAGAACCAGCATCATTGAGAGAAAAGGACTTGACTTGATGTCACACAACCTCTCCATAGTACAAACTCCAGTGCCCCCATTTATCAGCTATAGGACCTTTGGCCAATTACTCTAGCTCCGTATCACTTTATTCATGCCTAAAATGTGGATAAAAATAATGTCTAAATCTTAGAAATCTTGTCAAGATTGAATAACATAAAGGGTGTAAAACACATTTCTAAAACATAATTAATAGAACTAGGAGAAGTTCCCCTGAGACTAGTGCGAGTATTATTGGCGCCTAGCAAATCACAGCTCACTGGTAACACCCCATTTTTTGTAAAATGGAGTTTAGATTCAGAACCTGGAGACACATATCATCAATCCCTCCATACTTTTGACATGTCTTCTTTTTACGACATAAACCTCATTGTGTTTAGGGAAGCTTTTGGATAATCCGTGTCATCAGGAGTTAAGATGAGTCTAGTACCATGTCTGAGAATATGCTGGTGCAAGACAAGTGTTTGTTTTTCATGTCGTCAGTGACAGAATATCAAACTGTTGAATCCAAGCCAGTGAGAGTGATAGTGATTTCCAGAAGAGCACAACTGCAGAATGCTACCAAGTCCCCATGTGGTCCATCCACCTACATGTCTACAGTTTAGTAAGGCACTGAAGACTGGAATCTCCATAATGACCCTTGACACTTCCTCTTTATCTGTTTTTCCAATGAATGAGAAATGAACCCCTTCCAAGACCCAGCTATTTCCATTTAAAGTTTTTTCCATGGTCCCATATATTCATATTGGAGAAATCTTCCCACAATTTATCTCCTCTATCTTCAATGCCGACCATATCCTATGACCTACTTTTTGAATTGTAGTGTACTGTGTTGTGTTGTATACTTTTATATGGATAATAAAAATAATTCCATAACTCAGTAGGTTAGACAACCATTTCTTTGTTTATGATTCACATAACACTTCAGTGGAAGTTCATTTGATCAGTTCTGGTTTCAGCTGAGGTCACCTGTGCACTTGCAGGTAGCCTGCAGCTCCTATCGAGCTAACCTAGGTGTCTGTGTATTGGCGCTGGCTCTCAATTGGTCCCCATGTCTTCCATAAGGTAGCTTCTCCTCCTTTCATATGGTGGAGGAAGAGTTCCCAGAGGCAAGAGAGACTTTTCAAGAGTTAATGTGGGAGAGGACTGTGCAAAGGACCACGCCAAAGGTTGTGGTTTTCTAGAGAAGGAGGCATTATTTCTTGAGACCACACATCATAAAACTCACAGCAGCACCACTACCACACATATCCTTTCCTTCACTGGGATTTCATCCTCAGTTCTGTACACCAGCATTTCCAAAAGGGTATTCCAAGTAGGGTAGTAAGAATCTTTGAAATACTTTTTTTTTTACCTGAGATATTCCTTCCCTCATCCTGCTTCCTACTGTAAGCTGCCTTAAGAGACAATTAAATCACCTCCTCCCGGCATAGAAGCAAGAGGAGAATATGAGGAAAAGGGATCTTCATGTTGCTTATGAGTTTTACAGTGTTAGCTTTCTAGGAAACAGAAATGATTCATGGCATAGAGTAGAAGATTTGGGTGGCAATCTCACGGGAAAAAAGCCTAAAACCTTTGGTAGGTACATGGGATATCTGCACCATTTCCTGCATGGAAACCAAATGGAAGCAGAAAATCCTCACAGAATAGTGAGCTGACATGTCTAAGAACTATGGGGCCCTCTATGTCCATGCAGAGTTTCTAATACCTCAACACGGAACATGTATCTCCATCAGTCCCAGAATAGTATGGAAGAAATAAAAAGCCACTGGGTGTGAAAGACATGCCTCAGCAATAGGAGTACAGGCCAATTTCCCAGGACCAGAGAGCAGTTTGGACACCTCAGCAGCTATTTATATACATCAATGACACAGAGCAATTAGATAAGTGGCACTTCACCATTTTACAACTTGTCCTGCACCAGAAGACTCCAGAACATAGACACACTCATGGGGCAATTAAGAAAACCTAAATCACTACCAGTCTCAGAACAGAGAATCAAACTAGGCATCAAGTGAGCTATTTAGAACTACAGAACTGTACATTTCTGAATCATGCCAGCGTGTAGACGGAGATTGCTATCAGTGCATATAGAATATAGGATCCATGCATTGTTTTCCCTTTCCCAGGAAGGGTTCCCTTGTGAAATAGGTCTAGGAAATTCTTACTTTCCTTTTGGAAGTCAAATGCCCCAGTTTTCTTCCACATATATTTCACATTATTCGACCCTTTTGAAGCGACCCCATTCATTAATGATCCTGGGAACATTTATTGCCTTGTGCCGAATAGTATCTTATATATTTAGTTTAACTTGGTGTAGACAGCATCATTTACGTTAAAGTTGAGCAAACCAAAGCTTTAAAATGCTGAGCTTGCTAAGTGGCAGAACCAGGATGCTTCTGGTGCAGTGCTGGCCCCACATGGGTGGAGGTGCTGATGCACGTACTACATCCCAGAAAAGCCAAGTTGCCCGGTGTTTAAGGTTATTTGTTGAAATGTTCCTCATCTTTTTATCCTTCGACAGCTTGGCTCATCTGTTGACTCTTAAAGCAATCGGTTATTTAAGCAATGTTAAGGTATCTTCAAAGGGAAACATTCACTGCTGAGCAGTAGAAATTTGAACTCAGCTTTTCACTGCTGATCTCCTTTTCTTTGGAAAGTTCTTCCTTCAATAGGGAATGTTGAGTAGTTGAAAATCATCTCTGGAAACTGGTGGTCTATAAATGCATTCCTAACCTCTTATTGTTTTGCATTTTCTATGTTTTCTTTCAAGCCTTGTACTTGTGTGTAGGTGTATATATACATGTATGTTTGAGTGTGTGTGTGAGGAAGTGTGTTTCCACACTTCATTGTGGCTTAGGCTCTTTTCAGTAAATGTTAAACCTATTTAACCAAAAACATCATCTATGGGTGGGTTGGTGGGGTATGACAAGAGAACACAGCCACCACATAGCCAGCATGTGATGACTACTTCCCAAGGACCCTGACTGCAGAAAGTCGTCCTTGAAGATGGCCCAGAGCAGAGGAACCAGAGAAGTAGGGGTCAGGCAGATTGTGTCCTGAGAGGCAATTCCTTTGGTTGGTAGAAACTTGAGCACTCAGAAAGCCAAGGAGAGAATCTGAGGCTGAGGGGAGCCTGGCTGTGAAAGCACAGGATTACCAAACTCAGCTTGATTTGCATACCAAAAACTTATAGCTTTTAAAATCAGAAAAAAATAAAAAATAAAAAAATAAAATCAGGTCTGATACCTGAACCCACTGATCACACCAGTAGAAAGCAAACATCTACAGTTTCAGTGCCTCCAGATCAGTGTAATGGCAGTAACTGATGGCCAAGGAAATAATCACCCTGAGTCTGATCAAGTCCCAGGTTTACCCATCAGTCTGAATGTTATTGACAAGAACTCACCAATGCCATGAGGATGCTGTTAGCCAATATCAGAACGTGGAGAGCTCTGCACAAGAAATGACTCAGTTTCCCTCTTCTAGCCTATACAATGAACATGCTGTATAATGGCAATGGTGAAAATATGTCTAAGTGAATTAAAAAAACACTAATCTCCCTTCTTCCTTAGATTCAGACCAGAACACCAAGGAAAGCAGTGCTTTCACGAACTCGGCATTTTGCCACTGTGCTGGCACTTGCCAGAACAACCAGTGCAGAGCTGCACTGTCTGAAAAACCAGGACAGCTCTTTGGAGTTTCCCTCACGGATATCTTTCATAAGGACAACTTCCCCTTCCCAATACTGGTAGGTCTCAGTATGGTCTTTTATTGCCTTCCTGAGGAGAGAGACCTCGGAGAGGCCAAGTGTCCTCATGCAAACCTACCCACAAATGGAGAAATCATTAGACAGCACCTGGCTTTGGCTGAGAACCTTTGCTAGTGTCATTTGATTTACCTCCTACAGAGTCATGAGGCCAATACACAGAACGACGTTTTGTCCATTCCACTTCTTTCCACAGAGACCCATGTAGGCCTGTTCAGATCAGTCAAAATGGACTCTGTGTGCATGAATCATCTTCACATTCTGCTCTTGTCTTCCTGAACTCACCTTAGTCTCAGGTCTCCTTCAATGGAGTCTATTTAATCTAACAACTGAAAACATCTTACCTAAGCATAAAGACTCACCCTGAGGCATATATTAATCTGCTAATTCTAAAAGAGCATGTTAAATGACAGCCACAGAGTTTGGCCTGTGTTATCTGAAATCGGTATACTGAATTGTCGGTATGGAAACTGCGGAGTATCCAGGACCTCTGCAACCCTGCACTAGATTTGGGAATGTTATCCTAGGTGTGAAGAAATTAACCACGTTAGTTCCATGCTTGCTACTACCCCAGTCCTTGCATCACAGCAATTTTAGGGGGTAGCTATAACTGTCATCCTCCACACATTATAAATGGATTAGAAAGTTTTCAGTACAGTTCGCATGTGCCCCAGGTCACACAATAGATCAGAAGCAGAGTAGGTTTCTGAACCCTTGGTCCATCTGACTCCAGCCCTTATTATCTTTCTACACTGCAGGGAGAGGGCATGAAGATAGAGCAAAGGACGGTTGAAAGACTCATGAAGGGAATGTAATCAGAGAATAAGAGAGCATTTGAGCTTTTCTTTTAAAGAGGAAGGGAAATAGAGATAGTAGGATTGGAGGATACAATCACTTAAAGATGAATCAACTAATGGGAAATGAGTATAGAAAAGATTTCCATATATGGGGAAGTGCGTCTATGGAAGGGAATAATGAAAAAAGACTGATAAAGTAGGAGACCGGTGAGGATTCCACAAGACCTTGAATCACGGAAGCTTGATTTAAAAGTAAATTCAATGAAAAAATCTGATTTAAATAAGTGATTAAAAAGTTTCAGTGTATGACTGCAACGTGGATTTTGGGTAGAAACTATAGAGACACATTGACTAAAGAATCTAAATTGACTTTACTTCTGCAGCTCTAAAACTGTATACCATCCAATAGCCTAGCTCTTTCAAAAAGGAAGCAAGCTTTTGCTCTGGGCTTGAGATATGAAATGCCATATACTCTTCTTTTTTTCCTACATTATATGCTTTCCTTTATCAATCAAAAAGGACCACTCATGGAAGGCATCTTCAGACAATCAGCCAGTATAAAATCATGCAGAATCCTAAAAGAGAAACTAAATTCTAGGCACAGAGTGAACTTGAACAGTGAATCTGATCTTCTGGTAGCATCTGTTTTAAAGGTGGGGAAAGTTCTAGCTTTATCCACATATGAGTTACTCAAGCTGTGATGGTGTCTTTCATTATGATTGCCCAAGAACCAACATAGGCATAACTGATTAAGAACTGGTCAGATGGAAAACACTTCATGAAATAAAAATTTAAGGAAGATACTGTAGAAGGAAAAAGCCCCTTTCATTAGAGATACTTTCTGTTTTCACCACACACCTCCCACCGGGTGACTCCATGCAAAATACTAGTACTAATGTGACTACTATAATAATAAGAAATTTCAAAATATACATTGACACATAACGTTTACCAAAGAAAACATCCTGTTCCTGATGATTACCTCACCACACTCCTAATGAAGGCAGTTTCCAAAAGAAAAATCACATGAAAAATTTGAGAATAGATCTAGAAGTTCACAATAGTAAGCAAAAGTTTACTTTATGAGGAATACAAAAAGCCTCAGTGAGGCGACCAAATCATTCTTAGCCATCATTGTCTCCTGTTTCTTAGTGCCTTTTACTTTATAAGTCATGGAGGAAGGATTTCGCCATTTGTGTCTCCTTTCACCAGATCTTAGGTATCCTTTTGTTAATATTTGTGATGTCTAGCCCACCATCCAAGGTTATAATGACATGGTAAGCAGCTCTAGCTACATGCCTCTTTTGATAAATCTAACTTTTGAAGTAGGTGCAGGAGACAAAAGTACTTTGGTATTCTGAAAATTCAGTAGAATGCCTCAAGAACTAGATTAATTTGGAAATTATACAGCTACATCACAGATATCCCATTCTATTGCTAAAATGGTAATGGAAAAAGAAGTGAGAACTAGAACAAAGAATTTAATCCATCTAGCTTGGCACTTGCTAACAGCTCTGAACAAAACTACGTGAAGGCAGTAATGATGGCACTCTTAGAACCAAGGTCATATGTGGTCCTTCCTTGTCACAAGTGGTCTTTCCTTGTCCCCCATTACTGTCCAACTATATGATAAATAGCAAAAGTCCCTGACCACTACTACACCGGGCTACAGTAAAACACACCAGTAAATATATATATATATATATATATAGGCATCAAGACACAGGAGAAAGAATGATGATACATTAGGTACTCGAATAGCATGATAAGTGCTGCCCTCTTGAAGGTGCACACCTGCAATTGATGTTTCTAGCAAGGTTTAGTAGGGTCTTTTCTATTTCCGTGTTATAGGCACAGCCTAGGAGGATGGTGACCACGTGTGCATAGAGTTCTTAGACATTTCTGAAGCTTTCCCTACTTAAAGTTGACTAATCTTTGTGGAGGAACAGACTCTGCAACCTTGGCCTGAATAGTATGATGTCAAACTATCTGGAGAATTGGTCTACACTAGAAATGAATACATCCACAGGAACATCATGAGTTTGCCATTAGACCATCTACTTTTGTATAGTTAAGGAAAGGAAGAATGAAGCAATTATGAGAGTAGCTTTTGTAGTAGTTTGCAAAAAAGCACACAAGAGAGTAAGTGCCATATGATAGAAGGGAGCTTTGCCTTCCTTTCCACTGAAGCGTAGGCTCTGCTTTGATGCTTTCGTTTTTGTTGGAGAAAATCCACAACCTGCTTTTGCACGTGCAAGTCAATGGAGAGTATGAGGTGAACTCCGTGTGGGTCACAGTTCGGGTATCTAGGAAGAAATTAGGGACTGAACTGAAGTTTTGAACTAAGTGTTTTCTCTGTGATATTTCCAATATATACTTTGTATCATATATACCTATATATTTGTGTGTGTGTGTGTGTGTGTCTGCGTCTGTGTGACTGTGTCTGTTTGCATGTATTGATTTATTTTTCTATCCACATAAGGATTTTCTTGAAAATATCGAAGGAAGTTTACTTTCATCGGAACTCTACGAAAAATGGCTTGGTGTTCTTGACGAAATGACTGAGGAGGAGAAAATAAATGCAGCCCAGAGGTAATGATGCAATAAGTACTCTACTCTGGTCATGGCTCAGAAATACAGCCAATATACTATTAGGAAAATACTGGCTTCCTTCTTGCCTCTTTGACCACTAAAACAATATTCAATGCCAAATAGTTTCAATTCTTCACACCCATGGAGGCCAGTTTCAGAATACAGGCATGCCTTATGGCTATTATTGCTCTTCTCCAGACCTTATTAACGTGGTGGACTCCTTAGCCATTATACAACTTCTGTATATATGAAACTGGTAAACAAAAGTCAGTGGCCTAAAAGAGATGCCAGAGCATCAACAGTCTGTGGTATAACCTTCAGTTTGTCAATGATTTAAACAGAGTGGGTTATCTCAGAAATTGAATTCGGTAAAACATTTTTGTATACGTTCATGCCTGGAACTCTGCTACAGCAGGCTGTGTACTAGATCTAGAAAGATGTTCTGTGCTCTCCATCTCTATACTTCCAGCTGCTAAGTGCAATGACTTGCCTTATTCAAAAGTACATCTTTCTGACTTTAGGCTTCTAGCTCAGCTGCCAAATGTGAATGTTGTTGTCTTGCGATACCTTTTCGGAGTGCTACGCAACATTGAGCAAGAATCCTCACCCAACCAGATATCAGCTTATGATTTATCAGTGTGTATAGCCCCAAGCATTCTTTGTCCACCTAATTGTGGCAGCTTGGAATTGGAAGAGAACTTCATAAAAAAGGTAGGGAGAGCTCTCATATGTGTCCCCTGAGGTTTAGAATCCATGCTTTGAACCTGAAATGTGTAGTAGTCAATTGGATGGATCAGTTCTGAGAAGTGCACATCTTCATAGGCTTCCTTGGAATTGCAGAGTTTGTTATCCTTCTCTGGTGGAATCTGGGAAGGGGTGTTGTTAAAGTGGGAAACGCAGGGCAGTTGAGTTGCTTCTTTCCCATCCAGGAGATTCAATACTAGACTGACTAAACAAAAGAGAGAGAAGAATGATGTAATATGGTAGAAAAGACCTGGGCTCCAGAGTTTGACAAGCCAAGGTCAGATCTCAGCCTTATCCTTGAGGCGGGAGCTTGGAACCTTGGGCAAAGCCATGGTTTCTTCATGACACAATGATAACAACCCCCGGCTTCCGTGGTCCTTACTGGCACATCCTAGGTGCCTCGGGCACTATGAGCACCTATGGCTCCAAACACATTGGCTTTGCTCTGCAAGTCTTGGCTCATTTAGAAAAATACTTGGCTACTGTTTTGCCTCCGCTACATCAGACAGAAACTAGAGAGATATTCCAGAACATCCTAATGAAGCCACACATGCCTAATAAGATGACAGCTTTTCCCCAAGCTCATGCCAAGAGCCAGCTTTAGGCAAAGCGAGACATGAGAAGGGACTTCGGTTAGAGAGACAGACATGTTTTCTCCCCAGCCCTGTGAGGTTTTACTCAAAAACAAAACAAAAGAAAACATAGAAAAAAAATCCACAGGACTATGCACTTTCCAAAAAATATTCTGCCCTATTTAAGAAATTGATTTCATAGGAATTTGTCTCTGCCCTATACATTTTAATCATATATTATACTACGTTACATCCCAATATTTTCTGGAAGCAAATATTTACAAAATAAGTAAACTTTCAGAAGGTAGATTACTTTGAAAGCTATCCTAGTTTTAAGGTGTAACCATTGGTATCACAATATTAGCTATTAAATTATGCCACAAATTAGGACTTTAGCCCACTGACTAGTAGTATTTTAAAATCTGTACTCAAAGTACAATGGAAAGTATCACTCTATGTTATTTTATTAGAGAAATTGGTTTTCTATATATTTTTATCAACTCTGAATTTTTCATAGAAGTCTTTCACAGTTTTGGTTAGATCCAAGGTTTATAAACAAAATGTGACTTATAACTCTTCCATATGAAAAAGAGCACCCCATTGTGTTCTTTTTGCATTACAGGCTTCTCTGATACAATTTTTGTATGAAAATTGTCTGAAGATATTGGGTGAAGACATCACTTCTCTCATGGGAGATAATTCAAAGAGTTGTCATTACAATGAGAAGGCTGCAGGTACTGTGGATAATTTAATAAGCTTTAGGGAGACACAGACAGCAAGGTTGCCAGGGGTCATGGCAGATACTTAACCCTGTTCTGGAGCCCAGAGCATCCCCAGGGCAATGATTCCCAGCTGCTCCTTCTTCTGAAGGCTGGCTAGCAGGTCAAGGGAGGTTTCACACACTGGAGACCCACGAAAGCATAGAAACTCCAAGACGTTTTTGGCAGTATTAGGAGATAGCATGGTATGATACAGTGTTTGGGGATTTTTTAAAACACAATTTTAAATGGATCCCACATCTATATTGTATTATATATGTAGGTAAGCATATAATGCATAATTCTTTATTTCTAGTAATAATATATAAATGTGCTCTAGTTGAAACCATAGCACGGGACTTTTATTCCTGCTCCATCCTCTTTATGATCAGTGGCTCTTGAGGCACCACAGGATTCCAGTGCTCTTTAAAATAAGTTGAAAAGAACCAGCATCATTGAGAGAAAAGGACTTGACTTGATGTCACACAACCTCTCCATAGTACAAACTCCAGTGCCCCCATTTATCAGCTATAGGACCTTTGGCCAATTACTCTAGCTCCGTATCACTTTATTCATGCCTAAAATGTGGATAAAAATAATGTCTAAATCTTAGAAATCTTGTCAAGTTTCAATAAGATAAAGGGTGTAAAACACATTTCTAAAATGTAATTAATAGAACTAGGAGAAGTTCCCCTGAGACTAGTGCGAGTATTATTGGCGCCTAGCAAATCACAGCTCACTGGTAACACCCCATTTTTTGTAAAATGAAGTTTAGATTCAGAACCTGGAAACACATATCATCAATCCCTCCATACTTTTGACATGTCTTCGTTTTACGACATATACCTCATTGTGTTGAGGGAAGCTTTTGGATAATCCGTGTCATCAGGAATTAAGATGAGTCTAGTACCATGTCTGAGAATATGCTGGTGCAAGACAAGTGTTTGTTTTTCATGTCGTCAGTGACAGAAAATCAAACTGTTGAATCCAAGCCAGTGAGAGTGATAGTGATTTCCAGAAGAGCAAAACTGCAGAATGCTACCAAGTCCCCATGTGGTCCATCCACCTACATGTCTACAGTTTAGTAAGGCACTGAAGACTGGACTCCATAATGACCCTTGACACTTCCTCTTTATCTGTTTTTCCAATGAATGAGAATGAACCCCTTCCAAGACCCAGCTATTTCCATTTAAAGTTTTTTCCTTGGTCCCATATATTCATATTGGAGAAATCTTCCCACAATTTATCTCCTCTATCTTCAATGCCGACCATATCCTATGACCTACTTTTTGAATTGTAGTGTACTGTGTTGTGTTGTATACTTTTATATGGATAATAAAAATCATTCCATAGCTCAGTAGGTTAGACAACCATTTCTTTGTTTATGATTCACATAACACTTCAGTGGAAGCTCTTTTGAACAGTTCTGGTTTCAGGTGTGGTCACCTGTGCACTTGCAGGTAGCCTGCAGCTCCTGTCGACCTAACCTAGGTGTCTGTGTATTGGCGCTGGCTCTCAATTGGTCCCCATGTCTTCCATAAGGTAGCTTCTCCTCCTTTCATATGGTGGAGGAAGTGTTCCCAGAAGCAAGAGGGACTTTTCAAGAGTTAATGTGCGAGAGGACTGTGCAAAGGACCACGCCAAAGGTGTTGGTTTACAAGTCGAGAGGTCATTATTTCTTGAGACCACACATCATAAAACTCATGGCATCACCACTACCACACATATCCTTTTCTTCACTGGCTTCTCATTCTCAGTTCTGTGCACCAGCATTTCCTAAGGGGTATTCCAAATAGGGTCAGAAGAACCTTTGAAATACTAACTAATTTTTTTACCTCAGGTATTCCTTCCCTCATCCTTCTTCTTGTCTTAAGCTGACTTAAGAGGCAACTGAATCACCTCCTCAGGGCATACAGGCAAGAGGAGAATATGGGGAAAAGGGATCCCCATGTTGCTTATGAGATTTACAGATTTAGCTTTCTAGGAAACAAAAATGATTTGTGGCATAGAGTAGAAGATTTAGGTGGCAATCTCATGGGAGAAGCCAAAACCACAAGGTTGGTATATGGGATATCTGCATCTTTCCCTGGATAGATACCAAAAGGAAGCAGAAATTCCTCACAGAATAGCAAGCTGACATGTCTAAGAAAGATGGGGCACTCTATGTCCATGCAGTTTCTTATACCTCAACATGGAACAGATCAGTTAGTAAAAGTATCTCCATCAGTCCCAGAATACTTGGAAGAAATCGAAAGCCACTGGGTGTGAGAGACATGCCTCAGCAACAGGAGTACACACCAATTTCCCAGGACCAGAGAGCTGTTTGGACACCTCAGCGGCTATTAGTGTACATCAATGACACAGAGCAACCAGATAAGTGGCACCTCACCATTTTACAACCTGTCCTGCACCAGAAGACTCCGGAACATAGACACACTCATGGGGGCAATTAAGAAAACCTAAATCACTACCAGTCTTGGAACAGAGAATCAAACTAGACATCAAGTGAGCTATTTAGAGCTACAGAACTGTACATTTCTGAGTCATGCCAGTGTATAGACGGATATTGCCATCAGTGCATATAGAATATATGATCCATGCGTTGTTTTCCCTTTCCCAGGAACGGTTCCCTTGTTAAACAGGTCTAGGAAATTCTTACTTTCCTTTTGGAAGTCAAATTCCCCAGTTTTCTTCCACATATATTTGACATTATTCCACCCTTTTGAAGTGACCCCTTTAATTAATCATCCTGGGAACATTTATTACCTTGTGCATAGTAGTGGCCAGGTGTTTATGGTTATTTGGTGAAATGTTCCTCATCTGTTTATCCTTCGACACCTTGGCTCATCTGCTGACTCTTAAAGAATTCAGTTATTTAAGCAATGTTAAGGTATCTTCAAAGTGAAACATTCACAGCTGAGCAGTAGAAACTTTGAACTCAGCTTCTCACAGCTGATCACCTTTTCTTTGGAAAGTTCTTCCTTCAATAGGGAATGTTGAGTAATTAAAAATCATCTCTGGAAGCTGTTGGTCAATAAATGCATTCATAAACTCAGGATACCTTATTTTCCTTATTCTATGTTCTCTTTCAAGCCTTGTGCTTGTGTGTAGGTGTATATATACATGTATGTTTGAGTGTGTGTGTGAGGAAGGGTTTCCACACTTCATTGTGGTTTAGGCTCTTTTCAGTAAATGTTAAACCTATTTAACTGAAAACATCATCTCTGGGTGGGTTGGAGTGGTATCACAAGGGAACACAGCCACCACATAGCCAGCATGTAATGACTACTTCCCAAGGACCCTGACTGCAGAAAGTCATCCTTGAAGATGGCCCAGAGCAGAGGAACAGAGAAGTAGGGTCAGCAAGTTTGTTTCCAGAGAGGCAGATCCTTTGGATGGTAGAACTTGAGCACTCAGAAAGCCAAAGAGGAAATCTGAGGCTGAGGGGAGACTGGCTGTGAAAGCAGAGGATCACCACACTCAGTTTGACTTCGTACCAAATCCTTCTAGCCTTTAAAATCAGATCTGACACCTGAACCCACTGATCACTCCAGTAGAAAACAAACATCTCCAGGTTCAGTGTCTCCTGTTGCATTGCAAAGACAGTAACTGATGGCACAGGAAATACTGACCTTCAATCTGATCGAGTCTCTAGGTTTAACCATCAGTCTGAAGGATATGAGGAAGAACTCTTCAACACCATAACGATGGTATTAGCCAACAGCACAACGTGGAGAGTTGTACCCAACAAATGACTCCGTTTCCCTCCTCTAGCCACTACTATGAACACGCTCTAGAATGGCAATGGTGAAAATAAGGCTAAGTGAATGAAAATACACTAACCTCCCTTCTTCCTTAGATTCAGGCCAGAAGACCATTAAAAGAAGTCTTTTCAGAAGTTTAGCCTCTTGGTGCTGCGGTGCTACTTGCTGCAACAACAAGTGCACACCTGAGCCTTCTGCAGATCCCAGACAGCGCTTTGGAGTTCCCGCTCATGGATATCTGTAGTAATGACAACTTGCCCTTCCCAATTCTGGTAGGTCTCAGTTTGGTCTTTTATTGCCTTCCTGAGGAGGGGGACCTCGGAGAGGCCAAGTGTTCTCATGCAAACTTACCCCAAATGGGGAAATCTATAGACAGCCCCTGGCTGTGGCTGAGAAGCTTTGGTAGTGTCATTTGATTTATCTATTGCAGAGTCATGAGGCCAATACAGCAGGACAACTTTTTGTCCATTCCACTTTTTTCCAGAGACCCACATAGGCCTGTTCAGATCAGTCAAAATGGACTCTGTGCATGAATCATCTTCACATTTTCCCATTGCCTTCTGAACTCACAGTAGTCTCCAGTCTCTTTCAACTGAGTCTACCTAATCTAACAACTGAAAACATCTTACCTAAGACTAAAGACACATCCTGTGCCAAATATGAATCCATGAATCCTAACAGAATTTGTTAAATGACAGTCACAGAGGCATCTTCAAAAAATCAGCCAATATAAAATCATGCAGAATCCTAAAGCAGAAACTAAATTCTGGGGACAGAGTTAACTTGGACTGAGCAATTCATTTCTTAATTTTGAAGAGAAGATCCTGAGAATACTGATAAACTGTAAAAGGATAATTGCATAATCTAGAATGAATGACAGGCAATTAGGTGTTCCCCATTGGCCTTTACCATACCTGGGAGTAAGGTGTGTGTAATCATTAGTTAATATGCACTTAGTGATACAGTTAAGGTTTAACATGTCTAAAAGTAAAACAAAGGTACTTAGAATGACTATCTGACTTTATTCCAGAAAGAAAGTTACTCACAGGCTACCAGTATAAGAAAGCTAATTCTCATAATTGGTGGATCAATTACCATGATGAATCTCTCTCTCTCTCTCTCTCTCTCTCTCTCTCTCTCTCTCTCTCTCTCTAATAAGACTCAGTTTTTATTCATACGAGGAACATGTAAGAATTTGGTGAATGGAATATATATCAGTACAAGAAACCAGCTTTTTTTTCAGAGAGCACTGAACAATGCATTTTATATTTTTCTGTAATTCTTTCTATGCTAGTCAAATGGGCCAATAAATACTCTGAAGATTTATAGTGGATGGTGAGTCTTTTCCAGTTTTGTTTTGTTTTACTTACCCATAGCATAACTGGTGCTACGAACAAATTGGTTTCTTCGTAGTCTTGGGCCTCAATGTCAGTATTAATTTATTTGGCTTGCTCTTTTAAAGAATGAAGTCATTCCTTTGTCAAATAAAAGAAACAAGTAGAAAAACCAAATTGCCAAAGGAAAATTGTAATTTCTTAAAGTGGATAAAGAGAAACTGCTTTATAAGAATGGGAGGTTTTCCAAAATGTAAAAGTGTAAAACTAGTTGGGGGAAAAAAAAACATAACAAAGCAACATCATCCTCAGGATAATAATTATCTCTGGGCAAGGAAAGACCAGGATTAGGAGAAAGGGGAAAGAAAGAAACTCCAAGCACACATACATCAATTTAAATTCTTGGAAGATTTCAAAATGCTTACACTTCACCATGTGCTTCATACTAATGAAGAACATGTTGTAGGTAACTTGATCATATAAATATCTACCACATACCCATGCACACACAAACGCACACATTGAATTGTATATGTAAACATACAAAATACTGTTTAATGAATAAGTAAATAAACGACAGAAATTTTAAGATTTTGTATTTATTCATAAGAGACCGATAGAGAGGCAGAGACACAGACAGAGGGAGAAGCAGGCTCCTCACAGGCAGCCAGATGCGGGACTCGATCCCCAGACCAGGATCACACCCTGAGCCAAAGGCAGGCAGATGCTCAATCGCTGAGTCACCCAGAGGTCCCTAAAAAACAGAATTTCTGATCATTCAGCAATTTTGTCTGTGATTCCTCTGTATTGATGATCTGGTTCACTCAGTCCAAGTGGCTGAACAGTAGTATTCCATTATATGATGATACATGTATGTGTGGGCACATCTAGTCAAACTTTCTAGAGGCTTACCTAGTTTATTAGCTTTCAAAGAAATTGATTTTTTAAATCATCTCCATAAATGTTTTTCCTAGGCTCTTTGTGTTTTGTTTTTATAATTCTGTTGCTTCAACTTTCTTACTCTTTTGATTTCTTCATCTAGCTTCTTGGATTAAATGCTAGCTGATTGTAGTAAATATATTTAAGACTATTCAGAACTTCTAAGTATTGCTTTAGCTATACCTCACAAATTTATTTTTCATATTTTAGTTTGTTGATAAAGCCATTACAGTTTATGATTTTCCTTGTGAAGTCTTTTTTAACCTAGTCATTATTTAAGCATTTGGGTTTTTTTTTTCAGATTTTCTAACCTGTAGGATTTTAATTACTAGTTGTAATAGTTCATTTCTAATTAAACTGCACTGTAATCAGATAATATGGTTTGAATAACTATGACTCTTTGTGACTGAGAGTGTACAGTTGATTTTATAAATATTTACAATGTTGCATGCATGCTTTAGGAGAATGTCTATTCTCTGTTGTATCCTCTTTTGAGTGCAGGGATATGTAAACTCACAATTATGTCATACGTGTTACTCAAATTCTCTATATATTCTCCGAATGTGCAGTTTCTGAGAGAGGTGTTAAATTTTGCCACTATGCTTCTCTGAGCTTTTCACTTTTATTTTGTAATTCTGAGTTTTCGTAGTTGCTGGCTTTTGGTGTTTTATGGTTTAAGTCTATATTATTAGGCACATACAAATTTATAATTTCTATAGCCTTTTCATGAATTATATATTATAGCTTATTTGGTTTATTCACATTAATGCTTCAACTTCATATTCGACTTTGACAGATATTGTTGCACTAGCGTTTTTTTTTTTTTTGGTTCATATATGCTTAGTCTATTTCTTTTTTTCCCTTTTTATATTTTCTGTTTTAGGTTGTGTGTGTAGCAGTGTCCCCTGTAAGCAGCATATAACTGATTTTTTTATATCCACACTGATAATTTATTTTTTTTTTTTTATGATAGTCACAGAGAGAGAGAGAGGCAGAGACACAGGCAGAGAGAGAAGCAGGCTCCATGCACCGGGAACCCGATGTGGGATTCGATCCCAGGTCTCCAGGACCGCGCCCTGGGCCAAAGGCAGGCGCCAAGCCACTTCGCCACCCAGGGATCCCCACACTGATAATTTCTGATGTTTATTAAAGCGATTTAATCTATTACATTTATTGTCATTATAGTGTATTTCGAGTTATACTGACAAACCGTATTTTGTGTTTCTTTTTCATTGAAGATTCCTCCTGGTTCTTTTTTTCTTCTTTCCTAAGTTTTGTTAGATTCATAAATCATATTTTTGTATCCTCTGTGTCAATTTTTATTTATATTAGAATTTCTCAGCTATTATGTCTTTGACCACTTTGTTCCAATATTCCTCTATTATCTTTTACAAGAATCCATTAAAATTTTCTGAAACAATGATTCTCAAAGAACACTCGATACGAACAACCTTTTCACTTTTTCTCTTTGTACTGCATCCTGGGTAAAATTCTCAGTTCTTTTTTCCAGTTTATTAATTCCTTAACCTTGGTCATTCTAGAGTTTATTCTTTTACTTTCCTATTTTTTCTTTTCTCCACACCTATATGTTTTCTAGGATTACTAATCAGATCTTTTTCCTATTCATACAATTTTATATTTTTTCAGTAAAGATCATTTCAGGGGCATGTGAGTAGCTCAGTCGGTTGAGTATACAATTCTTGATTTTGGCTCAGGTCATGAGATGGAGCCCCCACATGGGGCTCCTCACTGGGCGGGGAGTCTGCTTGAGATACCTTCTCTTCTTCTCTCCTTCCCTGCTCTCTCTTGCTCATGTGCTCTCTCTTAATTAAATGAAAATCTTTAAAAAGTTCATTTCATTCATTTTCCCCTCTGATTTTGGTACCAAGAAGTAGGTCTTACTGTGACAAATACCTAAAAATGCCAAGGCAGCTTTAGAACTGGGTAAGGGGGAAGGCTGTAGAAGTTTGGAGGGCCACACTGGGAAAAGCCCCATTGCTGTGAAGGAACTATTGGTAGAAATAATAGATGTTGAAGGCGATTCTGGTAAGAGTTCAGAAATAAAATCAAGAGCTTCAGAGATAGATTGTATCTTTTAGAGAATACATAACTAATCAGAAACAGATTGTTCAAAACATGGATGTTGAAGATCTTTCTGTGAGATCTCAGATGGAAATAAGGAACGTGTTATTGGAAACCATAAACAAGGAGAACCTTGTCATGAAATGGCAGAAACTTGGCTTAACGAGTGTTCTAGTATTTTGTGGAAGTTTGAACTTGGAAGCAATAAAATCAGATATTTATCTGAGTAGATTGCTCAGGAAAGTTTTAAAGGAGCTTGTTTCTTCCTGACTGCTTATACTAAAATGCAAGAAGAGAGAAATGAGTTGAAGAAGGTATTAAGCAAAAAGAAGTCAGGACTCAAAGATGTGGAAAATTCTCAAGTTTCCTAATTTCTCAGTTTGTCATTTCTGCTCTAGCACTTGTGCTCATGCTCTTGCTATCCCTAGACAGTTCCCTTCTTGTCCTCTTCCCATCCATGTCCGACCTATAGAGTCAGCTTCCCAACAAAGTCTGTCTTGATTTGTTCAGTCATGTTGGCATTTTCTCTTGTGAATTTCTGTAACCTTATAATCATTTTCCTGTGATTTTTGTGACATGTAGTCTTTAAGGCACGTTTCATTTTGTAATTTTACATTTTCTGAAATTGAAATTTCAATTTTACTCTCTTGTCTGTGTGTATATCTATATCTTTTTCAGCAATTCTCTGTTTACCCATCAAATGCTTTTTATGGATAACACATATGTAATCCACGGGTTCTAGAATATGAGGAAATAGAAAATGTGACTGCTGAATGGTTCTCAGGTGGTTCTACATGGCACGTACAAGAGCAGGGCTAGAGCAGTGGGAAATTTAAGCAAACCAGTGGAGCCTTGCTCTGGTCACTCCACAGCCTTGAACAAGCAGCTCAACTCTTTTTTTATACTTTTTGCTTTATTACTTCATTTTTGGATCTGAGCAAAAAGTTTTGTGAACCCAAAAATATTGGTATAAATGTGTAGTATGTTTTAGCTTTGTCTCTCTTAGGAGAACACAGGCTTCTGCTCCCAAAGAGACTGGCACAGTTATGTCTAGATAATTGGGTCAGCTTATTCTTGATTGGTTTGTGTGCAAACATGCAGACTACATCCATAGTCATCACTCCTCTTAATCTTTCAAACATCTCTGTGCCAATCTCCTAAATGTTAGTTCCCTTCTAACATTTTCTTTAAAAAATGGTGCCTCAGGCCTCCCAGAATGAACACAAATTTTATAGCATTAATGGTTCTTTGCAGACAGCAAATTTTAGATTTCTTTCCAAAGCACATTAATGGGTGTTAAGAAAATCTGTAAATGGCTATAATTTAAGAAGAAAGTATTATCCTTAAGAGAAGATTAGAATTTGGAGGGAAAAACAACCACAATTTTTATCTAGAAACTTTTTATCTTCTCCCTCTGCCCCTTCTCCTGCATGCTCTCAATCAATCAATCAATCAATCATTCAATAAAATCTTTATTTCAAAAGAGGAAATGGGCTCACACAATTGTGGAGTCTGGCAAGTCTCAAATCTATAGGGCAAGCTTGCAGGCTAGAAATTCAGGTAAGAATTGATGTTATAGTCTTGAGCCCAAATTGCACAGGCAAATGAGACATTCAGGCAAGGTTTCTATGGCACAGTCTTGAGGCTGAATTCCTTCTTCTATTGGAAACTGGTCTTTGCTCTTAAGGCCTTCAACTGTTTGGATGATGCCCCCCCACACACACACACTACGGAATGTAATCTGCTTTACTCAAAGCCTACTAATTTAAATCTTATTCACATCTAATATATTCACAGTAATGTCTACACTAGTTCTTGACCAAACTATTGGGCACCATAGCATAACCACAATAACACATAAAATTAACCATCACGGTGTGTCATTATCTATTAGGCTCTGTTTTCTACCTCTTTTCCTCACTCAGCTCTACTTCATTTCACCTTACTCCACCAAATAAAATGCAATATGATTTCAGCTTTGTAAGGGTCTCCAATCTGCTACAGACCTAAAACCTCTGAACTAATCAGGAGTTCAAAGAGCTCTCTAGATGACACAGCCACAAAGACCAAATTCCCAACAGCTTTGTGTATCAGAGGTTTTCCTGCATGGTAGGTTTGGTGGAAGAGACAATGAGTGAAAAAAGCAAATGTCTATGAGGCAGGCTGATCTCAAAATGTTAATACACATTTGCCACTGAATTCACATCATGGATGGTGTATCATTTGTGTCATTATTGCTCGAAGTAAATTTTCTTGAAGTCTTTAAACCTGTACCCTGATACATATGTCAAGACTGATGGAGAGTCGCTAGGTAAGGGTGGATCTGAGCTGCTCTTTCATTCTGTATTTGGAATCTCAGCAGTCATCTCCTGGATTTTTTTTAGAGCAGAACTGATACAGCATCAGGGGCATTTCAAACTCTCAAAATGACATTTGAAAGCATTCAAATGAATGCAAGTAGCTGCATAAAGTAAGCACTAAAACGTGAGATTAACTATTGCTATGCTTCATGAGCCCTTTCACGTTTTTCTTCTAGCACCGTGGTAATAATAAAACTTAATCGTAGCAGCCTTGGCAGTTTAAAAACAGCACATATGTATTTCCACATTTGATTCTTCCTCCAAATAGCACCATGGACAAATATTGTTCGACAGATATGAAACTGGGGGCTCAGAATTCAGATTTCACTTGCGGAAAACAAATAGCAAATACTGGGTCAGAAGTAGATCACAGCTTTATCCACTATATCATCTCGTCTGTTAAACATTCTCAATTGCTGTTCTGGGAAATAAAAATCATTATGTTTCCAAAGTAAATTATGAACCAACAGCTCCGAACGACTTGTGTTAGAGGTAACAGTTCTTACACAAGAAAAAAAAAAGCAACTATTTGTGGCATTACCATGAAAGTCTCTTACTGTGAACTTTCAGAGAAAAAAATTAAATTTACAAGACTCTCATTGATTTAAAATGTAACATAAAAAAACTAGAAGAAAAAAGAAATGGTGTTTTGTGTTATGATAATGAAGTAATTTTCTTTTGTGTCTGGTAATTGCATTGGAAAACATTTTTAAAAAATAAGTACAACTCACACTTAACTACATCTTTGAAGAAGTAGAGGAAGGAGGATATTCATTCAGAGGATCAGCTTGATCTTTGCTTCTTTCACAGAGATCAAAAGACTTACTCTTATTTGAGAGGGAAAAGCAGAATTCCATTAGGACTGAGATGAAGGATGCTGGGAGCAGAGTAGCTGCCTTCTCAGTGCTTCCTAATTGGGTATCCTATCTCCAGAAGATACTCTTAATGGATTCTTCAAAATCTTAATTCCAGTAATTAAGCCATTTAGACATTGGAAGGATGTTAAACAGAGTCCAGTAAGAGCAACAGGATTCAAAGTCACTGCAAATGACTAGAGTGGCAAAGAGATAAATGGATTGGAAAACAGGAAACTTTTTTCCTGGCCCTCTAAAGTTAATCTGCAGTGCCTCAAATGAGTTCATTTATCATTCATGGGCCAGATAATAGGTCTCAGAAATCTCAGAACTGGTTCTCTCTATATAAATCCATCCTTTGTTTTAGAAACAAATCCTAATTTTTCCCATTCTGTCCTCATCAGCATGCTGACTTCCAAGCCCAGCCCAACTCAGAATTTGTGGACTTCAGTGTAGTTAGGGGCCCGAATAATGTGACAAAATGTTCTTAGTTTTACTAAAATCAAACTCATCACACATATTACAGTAAGTTCTGAAGTTGGTTATATTGTTTTTTTTTTTCTTTAAGCACAACCACAACAAAAGTGATAAAGCCCCAACTGTATTTTCTTTCCAATGACAATGAACAATGAAATGTTCTCTGTTTCTGAGAGGATCATATGTTCTATAGAAAGTAATTTAATAAAAAAAGAACATCATTTAAGAAGGCACATCTTAGAGCAGTACAGACATTTAAAATTTGGGCCACGTATTTATGTTTTAAACTGCAGTTCTTACTCATTCTCTATCTTTTGCCATTTGCTTATCTCATTGGACAAGCATATTCTCAATAGCCGGTATCTCTTTCTCCATATATGGAACACTAATCACATACAGTTGAAAATCAGGAGGAAAATTAGCATTCTGTAAACACCAGTCACTTTCTTTCATGGTGCTTCACTTTATTTACTATAGAGATTTTATCGATATTGCCTGGAGTGACTTGCTCTTTTGTTGAGTTTATGGTTGATTTGTATCTCAACAGACTGTAAGTTCCATGAAAGCAGAGCCATTTTCTGTCACGTGTTCTTCTAGAGCCTGAGCCCCAAAGAGGTGTGCTTGGCACATAGTTTTGTTTTGTTTTTGTTGTTTTAGAGAGAGAGAGAAAGCTTATGCATGGGGGTGGGGCGGGGGGGGGGGCAGAGAGAGGGAGAAAGAAAATCCACGCTCAGCATGGAGCCAATATGGGGCTCCATCTCATGACCCTGAGATTATGACCTGAGCCAAAATCAAGAGTAGGACACTTAACCAATTGACACTTAGCCCACCTGGCTGCCCCAAGGTATTCATGTATTTTAATAAACTCCAGGCACAGGACTAGACACATTGTGGACATTACCTCATTTAATTCTCAAAGTGATCTTGAAATGTAAATATATTAGCCCTTTTTCACAATGAGGAACCAAGGCTTAAAGGAATTAAGTAACTTCTGAAAAATCAAACAATTAGGAATTTAGGTGTGCTGTGTGTTCTGTTTGGGGACCATGTTACAAGAAATGTTCCCAAAGTAGGCCATGGCTATAAACAAGATGATATGGGGACTAAACAAAGTGGCCTTAAGTAACAACAGCATCAGACCATAAAAAAATTATTCCCTTTAAAACTTCTTTGTAATTAACTTTATTACATCAAGGACAAAGTCTCAAACTGGTGCCAGTTTGTATGTATTGCTCCCGCAGTAATTGCTACTCTCTTCTTCTCTCTCTCTGTCTCCTTATTTCACTTAAGGGCAGGGAAGAATATAAACCCAGATTTTGTTTGCAGTGTAGAAATCTTCTACAACTTACTTAAGGCAATTAGTTCTGGTTTCTGATTTGCACTAGTAACAGAGTTCCATCATCAATAAAATTTTAGATAAAAGCCTTAAATTTACTTAAGGAAAGTATTAATTAGATAAGAGTACAGGTGGGCAGCCCTGGTGGCTCAGCGGTTTAGCGCCGGCTTTGGCCCAGGTTGTGGTCCTGAAGACACAGGATCAAGTCCCACATTGGGCTCCCTGCATGGAGCCTGCTTCTCCCTCTGCCTGTGTCTCTGCCTCTCTCTCTCTCATAAATAAATAAATAAATAAATCTTTAAAATTCAAACAGGGATTTTGTAATTTCTCCAGAGAGGCAACTTTCACATACCCTCTGTTGAATCGGTCTGGAATGTTCTTCTCATTTGCCACTCTCTTCTTTAGCTGGCTAGGAGTTAACATTTAATACAATGCTTGCCCTAATCTTTTTATAGCCACTAACTGCGGCTCCCTGGAAGCTTCCACATTTTGTTTCTGATAAACCACATGTTAGACATTTGCCCAAACAAAACATAAAGAAAGTGTTTGAACTCAGCCTGTGCTATTTTTGCATACTTTTACTTTATAGACAAGTGCTACAATAAAGACAACGTGTAAGTTTAGGGAGATAGAGCATGTAAGACCCCCAGACTTATTGGCCTGTGTACAGAACAAAATGTTTAATCCTTCAGAATATCTATCTGGAGGAAGAATCATTCCTGAAATGTTATAGTTTCAGTTGTGTGCTGAGTGTGAAGCAGGCCCCTAGTGGCTGTAGCCATCTGGCTTTTGGAGAATCAACTGGACCTGAGAAACCGCAGAACTCTTTTCTTTAACTTGTTTTTTTTTTTTTAATTTTTTTATTATTATTTATTTACGATCGTCACAGAGAGAGAGAGAGAGAGAGAGAGAGAGAGAGAGGCAGAGACAGGCAGAGGGAGAAGCAGGCTCCATGCACCTGGAGCCCGACGTGGGATTCGATCCCGGGTCTCCAGAATCGCGCCCTGAGCCAAAGACAGGCGCCAAACCGCTGCGCCACCCAGGGTTCCCCTTTAACTTGGTTTTTAGTGGTAAAAGCCTGAGGCTGGATTGTTCAAATCTCCTTAGATTCTCAACATTCCAGAGTCCCCTTATTGTAAATTCCCTCTTGGGGCTTAAGCAATCATAAGTGGGTGTCTGTTACATATATACGAAAGAATCCAACTTTAAAACTGAAATTTTAAAACTTTTAAGGACATTAAACTGGTCACTAATATATTAGGCATCTGTATGTCTTAGTACATTTTTTTTTCACTATAAAAAACTCATCTACTCATTTCAAGAGCTAACAGGTAGGGTTAACTGCCTCTAAAAAGTATCAGTAAAGAAAAACACTCTTATTCAGTGAATTTATCAATGTAATGGGGCATATAAAACATGCACATACATAGCATTTCAGATTTCATTTTACCTTCACCAAAATTATGTTCTCATTAAAATGACCTAAATCTTTTGAATTAAAAGAACAGGAGTTTCTTAAAATATTCAATATTCTTCTGATATTAGTAATATATATATATATAATATATATAATAATTAGTAATATATATTAGTAATATATTACTATTAGTAATAGATAACATAAAATATATATTAATATATATATATATATATATATATATATATATATATATATATATATATAATGTTAACTCTAGGATTTTCGGCAGTAACATATTAGCCAGATTTTCAGGAATTTGTACTGGGAAGTCACAATAGCTGTTTTACTTCTTTTTGTAATGTATATCTTGAGAAATTTAGTACCTCTATACTTCCTGAAATTCTTCTCTATTACAATTATCCTTCCAACATACCACACACTTTCCTATGGCTTCATGTTTTTTTGATGCTATCTCTCCCCTCAAGTAAGTTTGCAAGGAAAACTTCTATTTATCTTGCAGAACCTGATTTAAATACCACCACCTCTGACAAGCATTCCCTATTTACTTTCTATCTCTACCTCTTGGAGTAGAAGCAATTTTTTACTTTCCGTTTATCTTTCATCATATCACTCTGTAAAACCATCTAGTATTTTTATGATCTGCTCTATTAGTAATTTCAGGTCTGTCATCCAAAGTTATCTAGAAGTCCCTTTATGGCAAAAAACAGGTCTTCTTCATAATTGTGTCTTTCTAGCACACTAGACAATTTCTGATTGTTTAGTACACGTTTGTTGTTGTAAACAAAGAAATTTCAGCTCAGAAAAATGTGATGAAAATTTCAGGTGATCCTAGAGTAATGGTTTTGAGAATTATTAAAAGGTTCTTAAGTACAATATTAAGGCTTTTTGTGGTTTAGATGTATTTTTTTTTCCATTTATGATTCTATTAAAGTTTTAAAAGTGTTTCAAAGTAGTTTTATCAATTTCTATTCCAAGCAACAGTGTATGAGAGTTCCAGTTGTTCCATATCTTACCAACACTGAGGGTTTTCAGATTATATTTATATATTTATATACACACACACACATTGCTTTTTAAACTATTTTGTTTTCTTTTTTTTCTTATCTTACAAACAGTAACAGTAGGAAATACTACTAGAAATAATCTTTTTCATGTGTGTATTCTATTTCATTATTAGCTCAGTACTATCACAAAAGCTACGAGAGAAGAATTAAGAAATCAGACAAGTTTCAACGTTATTGGTTGTTACATTCTGGTAAAAAATGTTATTAATCTAAATATATTTCTGAGACCATATACTTTATAGAAAAGTACTCATATATCACACACAACATGTTACTACCCTAAAGGAAAACTGATATAATCCTTATATAACATTTGTATATCATATCCAAATTAGGGTTTTACTTTCTTCCATTCTGATGTTGTCGGTTACTGATATAATTAACCATAGTAGTTCATCCTCAACAGGTAATACTGATTTCCTTTCCTGATTGCCCAAAAGCTCGGACATGAGGCAGAGGCCAAACACTGTTTTTTATAATAAGGCAGGGCAGTTTCACAGCCCCATGAAAAGGACTGTACCAGGAACTCTAATAATGCCTCAAGAAATGGACTCAAAATATAGCACAAAAGCAGCAGCTTTTATTTTTTAAGATTTAATTTATTTATTCATGAGAGACACACATAGAGAGGCAGAGACATAGGCAGAAGAAGAAGCAGGCTCCCTGTGGGGAACCCCATGTGGGGCCCGGTCCAGGACTCTGGGATCACTCCCTGAGTCAAATGCAGATGCTCAACCACTGAACCACCCAGGCATCCCATGGAGCAGCAGTTTGAAACACACCGAGGACAAACATTATATGTTCTCATTCATTTGAGGAATATAAATAATAGTGAAAGGGAATAGAAGGGAAGGGAGAAGAAATGAGTAGGAAATATCAAAAAGGGAGACAGAAAATGGAAGACTCCTAACTCTGGGAAACGAACTAGCGGTGGTGGAACGGCAGGAGGGTGGAGGGTGGGGGTAAATGGGTGGCAGGCACTGAGGGGGGCATTGACGGGATGAGCACTGGGTGTTATTATGTATGTTGGCAAATTGAACACCAATAAAAAATATATTTATTATTATAAAAAAAAAGAAAAAAATGAAACACACGGAGGAGATTGATTTCCTGATATCGCAACTTGTGCTGGGGGTGTAGGGATCTTCAGGAGCCTTCTCCAAGAACAAAAGAAATGATGGATGCAACGGCACTCCCCTACCCCTCAGCCTGTATATCTGGACAACTGCAGGATTCAGCATGAGTACTCTCCATTTAGCTTGCTAACACTCCATGCCTTACCCCAGTATTCTCCTGTGGACCTGTCCACTTCAACAAACCCTCAGCAGGAGTCAATCCAAAGCTGTGTCACAAGAGTGGCAGTGTGCAGGCAGCCCTAACAGGGACCAGCACCACTTCATAATGACTCCTGCCCTGGGGAGAGGGAAAGCAACCACACATACCAGTTTGACTGCAGCCGCAGCAGTGGGCTAGGGCCAGACATCTGTTCTGACTATAGGCTCCACCAACCAACCAAAGCTTCACAGGGCACAATGTAGGGAGCCTGCCCTGTAGTTCAGTGAGACTGAAGCTCTGGAAAACTGCTGGTCTGAGTAAACTCAAGCCCAAGGTGGGCCCCAGACTGACCTCTTAACAACACAGAGACCAAGCCCTAGCCACAACAGGCAAAGAGAACCATTGCAGACTACTGGACTAAAGACAAACACGAGTGAGCCTCAATAGTAGGGCACAGACAACCCACATAGGAGACACTTGAGAAGCATCAAGTTCTGGGGAACAGGGGACATTGCATTGCAAGGCACAACAGGACCTCTTTTTCAAAAGGTCACTATCGTTAAGGGCAGGATATGTAGCTGACATTCCAAGCACACAGAATCAGACACAGAGAATTAGACAAAATAAGGAGATAGAGGAATATGTCCCAAATAAAAGAACAGTACAGTATCAAAACAAGAGAGCTAAATGAAATGCAGATAATATGCCTGATAGAGAATTTAAAGAAATAGTCATAGAGATACTCACTAAATTTGAGTAAAGAGTGGAAAACCTCAATGGGACACTCAACAAGGAGATAGAGAACATAAAAAAGAACCAGTCAGAGATGAAGAACTCAGTAACTGAAATTAAAAACACACTGGATAGAAGAGAGGAAGCAGAACTCAAGGAGGCAGAAGAATGAGGTCAGTGACCTGGAAGGCAGAGCTACAGTAAGCAATCGAGCTGAATAAGTAGGAGAAAAAAATAATAATAATAAATGAAAATAGATTTAGGGAACTCAACAACAACATCAAGCATAGTAACATTTGCATACTAGGAATCCCAGAAGAAAGAGAAGAGGGGGTTGAAAATGTATTTGAAGATATAGTAGCTGAACGCTTCCCAAATCTGAAGAAGGAAACAGAAATCCAGATTTAAGAGGTACAGAGAGCCCCCAACAAAATCAACCCATGGAGGTCCACACCAGACACACAGCAATTAAAAACAGCAAAAAGTAGTGGGAAAAAGAATTTTAAAAGCAGCAAGAGAAAAGAAAATAGTCACAAACAAGGGAAACCCCATAACACTATAAGCTGATTTTATTTATTTTTTGTAATATGTTCTTATTCTTTATTGCAATAAAGATAAACCATGTATTCAAACAAAAATGTAGTAAAAGGCCTATCCAAAATGAAATTCTCCTATAGTTAAAATTCTTTTTTTATAATAAATTTATTTTTTATTGGTGTTCAATTTGCCAACATACAGAAAAACACCCAGTGCTCATCCCGTCAAGTGCCCCCCTCAGTGCCCGTCACCCATTCACCCCCACCCCCCGCCCTCCTCCCCTTCCACCACCCCTACTTCGTTTCCCAGAGTTAGGAGTCTTTATGCTCTGTCTCCCTTTCTGATATATCCCCCACATTTCTTCTCCCTTCCCTTATATTCCCTTTCACTATTATTTATATTCCCCAAATGAATGAGACCATATAATGTTTGTCCTTCTCCAATTGACTTACTGCACTCAGCATAATACCCTCCAGTTCCATCCACGTTGAAGCAAATGGTGGGTATTTGTCATTTCTAATGGCTGACTAATATGCCATTGTATACATAAACCACATCTTTATCCATTCATCTTTCGATGGACACCTAGGCTCCTTCCACAGTTTGGCTATTGTGGACATTGCTGCTATAAACATCAGTGTGAAGGTGTCCTGGCGTTTCATTATAAGCTGATTTTAGCAAAAATTTTGTGGGCCAGAAGGGAGTGACATGATATATATAAAGTGCTGAAAAAAACATCTGCAACCACGAATATTCTAACCAACAAGGCTATCATTCAGAATAAAAGGAGAGAATTAGTTTCCCAAACCAAAGTTAAGGGAATTCATCACACCTAAACTAACTTTACAAGGAATGTTAGAGGGGAGGCTTTGAGTGAAAAAGAAAGACCATAAGCAGGAGTAAGAAGAATAAGAAGCAAAAAGCAGTGAGTCTACAAAAACTAGTCAAGGGATTCATGAATTAAAAAGATGTAAAGTATGTCACCATACACATAAAATGTTTTGGAGAGAGTAAAAATTAAGTGCTTTTAGAATGGATTCAAACTTAAGGGGACCATCAACTTAAAATAGGCTGCTTTATGCATAAGATGTTATACGTAAACCTGATGGTAACCACAAATCAAAAACTGGCAACACATATGCAAAAAAGAAAGAGAAATGAATCCAAGTAATCCACTAAAGAAATCAGCAAACTGTGAGAGATAAGAGGTATGTTCTCTAATGTCCCTACTTTGTTGAAGGTTTTTATCATGAGTGTATGTTGTACTCTGTCGAACACATTACATCTACTGAAATTAGTGTTATTATTATTTTTTAAAGATTTTTATTTATTTATTCATGAGAGACACAGAGAGAAAGAGAGAGGCAGAGAGATAGGCAGCGGGAGAAGCGGGCTCCATGTAGGGAGCCCAACATGGGACTTGATCCCGGGTCTTCAGGACCACACCCTAGACTGAAGGCGGCGCTGAACCGCTGAGCACCTGGGCTGCCCTATTATTATTTTTTAAAGATTATTTATTTATTTATTCATGAGAGACACACGCACACAGATAGAGGCAGAGGCACAGGCAGAGGAAGAAGCGGGCTCTATGCAAGGAGCCTGACATGGGACTCGACCCCAGGTCTCCAGGATCATGCCCTGGGCTGAAGGCAGCGCTAAACTGCTGAGCCACCCAGGCTGCCCTCTACTGAAATTTTTACATGGGTTTCATCCTTTCTTTTATTGATGTGATGTATGATATTGATTGATATGTGAATATTAAACCACCAGCCTCCCTGGAATAATATCTTACTTGATTATGGTGAATGATTTTTTAATGTACTGTTGGATTCTGTTTGCTAATATTTTGTTAAGGATTTTTGCATCTATATTCATCAGAAACAATGAATTGCCTGTAGTTCTCTTTCTTTTTCTTTCTCTTTCTTTTCTTTCTTTCTTTCTTTCTTTCTTTCTTTCTTTCTTTCTTTCTTTCTTTCTTCTTTCTTTCTTTCTTTCTTTCTTTTTTTCTTTTTGGTAGTGTCTTCATCTGGTTTTGGTAGTAGGGTAATACTGGCCTCATAAAATGAACTTGGAAGCTTTTCTTCCTCTCTTTTTTGGAACAGTTTGAGAAGAACAGGTATTAACTCTTTAAATGTTTGATAGAATTTGCCTGTGAAGCCATCTGGCCCTGGGTTTTGATTCAAATGCAGACCTTTTCCCAAAGTCCTTGCTCTTAACCTGTATCATATACCTAGACAAGAAGATGCTGTGGATAGCAGATATAAATGTTGTGAGACAGAAGAATATTCAAGCTTCACCCTTCGCATTCATATCTTCATCCAAGTCCATTATACTTAAATGAAAAGGCCCCATTTCAGATTTGTGAGGATCTTCTGGGGCTTCTTTTACCTATCAGTAAAATTTTCCTACAATGGTGGAGGTTTTTTTTTTGTTTTTGTTTTTTTTATTCAAAAGAAGTTAGAAATGGAAATGATAGAGAATAGTTTTCCCTCTCTGTCTAGACAAATGCATTTCTCTTAACAGCTCTCTTGAATCTTGGTGAAGATAGAGACTCTAGAGCGAGTAAAACTGCTACTCTTCCCAACACCTGCTCTCACTGTATGAGGACTAGGGATAATCAGAGAAGTAGATCTTAATGTGCATCATATGCTTCACTAGACTGGCATTGTTCCAGACAAATAAATTACTTGACTACAGAAGGTGCAGTTATAATGGAATTTCAACTAAGCAATAACAACGATAATGGCAAAAAATAACAATATTAATAACTATGGATTTGTGGGCTTTCTAAATTGTTCAGAAATGTGAGGTCCACAACTGATGTGTCTGCTGTCCAATGCTTGATTTGTGGTATAGATCAAAAACTTTTCCTTGGGTGGCTCAGTTGGTTAAGCATCTGCCTTTGGCTCAGGTCATGATCCCAAGACCGTGGGATGGAGCCCATCAGGCTCTCTGCTCAGTGGGGAACCTATTTCTCAGTCTCCCTGCTTACCACTCCACCAATTTGTGCGCTGTCTCTGTGTCAAATAAGTAAATAAAATCTTTTAAAAACATTTTCCTGGGGGATCCCTGGGTGGTTTTTTTTTGTACAAAATTTTCAGTTTTATTATAAAAATGCCCACACAACAAAGATTGTCATAAGTCATTTCTTGGCTCTACTTGCATTCAGCACTTGCTCTTGAGCAGCTTTCTTTGCTTTTCCCATCTCGACAAGTTCCTTATATCGCTTCATGCAGTCCTTCTTTGTCCTGCCAGGCACTGCTTCTGCTATTTTTTCCCACCTTTCAGGTGTATTTACTGGGTACGTTTTTAAATCCTGTTCCAAAAGCTTCTGTTCTTCTGTTGTCCAAGGGGTGAAATCTGTGCACGGGCCTTCAAATCGTTCTGAAGGTGTCGCATTGTTGGCTTGAGGCACCACTCCATGCTCTTTTTTAAATTTATCAAAAGCCCTTTTGTTTATGTCATCTTTTTGAAGAGGGTCAAGTTTTTGAAGACTCTTTGCTTTGCCAATAACATCTTTGGCAGTTCTCTTGACTCCAGAAGAAGAGTGTATAGTCTTATCATTAGCGATAACTTCCCATCTTGAATTTGTTCCAGCAAGGAAGAGGTTCACAGCTTTAATTAGTAATTGCAAATCATCTTCTGACCAGTTTTTACTGCCATTTCCACTTCCACCAGTTCATTTCTCTGCATTCTTGGATGCTTGTCGCATTCGAGCCTCACCTTCCTCTTTCTCTTTTCTAATCTGCTCATTTATTTCTTCTGTTTTTTCCAGAGCAGCCTTTCTTACTTCCTTTGTAGATGATGTGAGTGTTTCATTCAAACACTGTAAACTTAGGCACTTAGCGCCTGCCTTCTGCCCAGGGCATGATCCTGGAGACCTGGGATGGAGTCCCATGTCGGGCTCCCTGCATGGAGCCTGCTTCTCCCTCTGCCTGTGTCTCTGCTTCTCTCTCTCTCTCTCTCTCTCTCTCTCTCTCTCTCTCTCTCTCTCTGTCTCTCATGAATAAATAAATAAATCTTAAAAAAAACTTTTCCTCGAAAAATCATGTGAAATTTACATACAGGGAAATTCACAGAACACAATTTTTTTATTGTCCATTTGGTCAGGGACTAATTGCCATATTAAAATCACCCTCTGTCAGCTATTTTTTTTTCTAATGTATATTGATTGGTTTCTTATTTAATCAGACTTACACATTTTATTTCCATTGAATATGGAATTCTAATTCCTTACTATTTAACCTTAACTCAAATCTTACCCTCTCTTTTAATAAATTAGGACATACCAATCTTGTAAAATATTATTTCTAATTATCGGTTAGTACATTCCACTCTCTTCTTTCATCTGACAGGTGAGACACACAATCACTCAATCTTCATGCAAAGATATATGACGATGTAATACAGTTTTACAGAATACTGTGTATGTTATTTCTATTACATAATTCATTTTAGTGTTTCCATCCATCAAAATATAGCGTTCATCTGAAACTTCTCTAATAATTCTTTTGCCTCTTATGTACAGAGATAGATAAATGAAGTGACTGTCTTACAACATGTAATAGGTTGACTTATTTGTTTGTATGTGGGGATTTATACAGTGATTTGTCTCCAAAGAGGAAGTGAAATAATTTTTTTAAATGGAAAACATAAAAATTTTAATGTGAAGACTACAGGGAAGGCTTTAATGAAGGAGAAGGCTGACATATTTTCCTGATAATGACAACACAGACATTGTTAAATTTCTTTGCGAGGACAATGAGAAAAAAGTTAGGAGGGTGCTTTTATAAAGTCATTGTTATTATTACTCAAGTCAATGAGCTGTTAAGTACAAGCTTAATTATGACCTATGTTCATCATCTTGATACTTAATAACGCACCAGATGCACTTTCCCTGCTTTGTCAATTGCCTGATCTGGGATCCCTGGGTGCCCAGCGGTTTAGCGCCTGCCTTTGGCCCAGGGATCCTGGAGACCCGGGATCGAATCCCACGTCGGGCTCCAGGTGCATGGAGCCTGCTTCTCCCTCTGCCTGTGTCTCTGCCTCTCTCTCTCTCTCTCTCTCTCTGTGACTATCATGAATAAAAAAAAAAATTGGCTGATCTATCAGTTGACTGAGCATTCCCTGCCAAATGTGACTGTCTTCCATCTCCAGAGGAGATAGCTGGTTTACCCACATCTAGACTTCATCGTTTTCTTCCCAAAATATTTGTTCCCTGAGACAGGTTCCATCGGAAATTAGGTCGGAAATTAGGTCGGAAATTTGATGTTTACTCACCACATCTTAGGTCAGAAGAAACAAATGAAACAATATCTCATCTTGATAAATGATTGAGATAGGGTCAGATGACATACTAATTTTAAAAGTGTGTTAATCCCACCTAAATATAGATGACGAATTAATTTAAACGTGGGCTAACCGGCCTGCTCTGCACTGCATCCAGGTGATGCCTTTGCTCTCAAGTTAACCTGATTGCGCAGAGGTGCCCTTGTTCCCTGACTTCATCCCCAAACCATCAGGATTATTTCAGTTTACCTTCTCCTTTTCCCAGAACATCCTGTTTGGAGTCATGCAAAGGGAGTGTTTGCTGCAAAGAAGCCTAGTTCATAGTTAACATTGTCCTTATCATGGACATACTACGTAGGGGAATGCCTCTGCTGGAGGTCACCCACCAGGACCCACAAACCTGTGGCCCACACCCAGGCTGGCTGGGCTCCAGACAGGTTGATTTGGCTCCTTCCAGACCCAAGCCCAGGGCGCTGGGCGGTCGTGGTTCACCCAGGGTGGGGGCAAAGTGCCCAGGGTAGCAGCACTTCTTATTTTTGGTGGAAACTGCCCCTCGCTCTGGCTTTCAGGACCTGGGGGTGTGCGCACTCATCGCGACAGTCCCTCTCTTAAGTGAGGCACTCCGCGACCCCCCACCCCCAATCACCTCTGCGCGCCCCCCTGCAGCCCTTGCAGCGCCCAGCGCACCCCAATGGCGGCCACTGAGCTTCCTGCAAGCTCCCAGTTGCCTCCGTCGCCGCCTGGGAATCTGGGGCCCCAGGGGACTGCGAGCCCTGGTGTCCGTGGGACACAGGGAGGACGCAGCCGCTGTGCCTGCCCCACCCGCCACCCCTGGGAGCGGGGAGGCCCGGAGAGGCGGGGCGCGGCCAGCAGCTGGCCTGGGGCAGGAGCAGCGCCGCCCACAGCCCGGGCCTGGAGCCCAGCGGAGGGGGAGCGGCGGGGGCAGAGCTCTCCTCCGCGGGGGAGGGCCCCCAGCGGGGGGCACAGCAGCACCAGGCAGCTGCCCGGAGGCCGCGGGGTCCTGGAGCGGGGGTGGGGGGGCAGCTGCAGCGGGAACAGGCCTCCGTGGAAGCGTGGCTGGTGATCACCGGGACTTCACCTTCTCTTACTTTGTTAGGAAAGCCACCAGGTAAGGAGGGGACCCCCGGAGGACGCGCCGGGCGCTGAGTGGCCTGGGGCTCAGCTCGCCCCCTTCCTGAACCTCCCCCCTTCCTTCACCCTTAAAGGAGCTCTGTTCCCAGGCCCTTTGCTTTCCAAGGAGGGCTTTGGTCCCACTGGGCCATAGAGATCTCTACTCCGCGGCAGGTACAGCCCAGACGCCAGGCGTGGGGTTCGATGCAACTTTCTCACAAAGTTAGATGCAACAGTGCACAGGCTGGACCCCCTCCCTCGCCCCGCCCCCCACCCCCTGCCCTGGCATCCCCAGCGCAAGATTGTTCAGACACCCCGCTCAGAGGCCTCCCCCCGCTCTAGCCTCCGGGGCCCCCTAAATCTTAGCGCCCCTCAAACCATGTTGGAGCCCTTCCCTGCAGCTCCTCCGGGAGCACCATTTCCAGCCTGGTCGCAGCGGCTCCGCTCCACCCCAGGCCCCTCGCCGGCCCTCAGGGGGGGCGGGGAAGCCGGCGGGGGAGAGCGCGGGGAGCCCTAAGGCAGCACCATGCCTGAGTCCTCCCGGAGTGAGTGGGGTCGCCTCTGCCCCCGCAGTCCCTCCCGGGCTCCGCGCTTCCTTCCACTCTCTGGCTGCGCCCAGGGCGGCGCTGGGGAGGGCGGCGGCGGCGGAGGGCAGGTGCCCTTTGGGGACCAAACAAGGTACTTCCCGAGCATCCCCCCTCCCACTTCCCTTGGGGGCGCGGGGCTGGGTGCGGGGTGGGGGCGTCGGGGTCAGCCGGGGGCGGGGGTGCTCCCCTGGAAGCGGACTGATAGGGTTCTCTGCCTTCATTCTCTTCGTGTAGTCCTACTTAGGGACCTCAGAAGCGGCTCTTGTTTTTCTGTTTGTTTGTTTTTTCACAAAAGGCTGTTTCTCCTAAAGCTTTGGTGTCCCTGTCATCCCTGTTGGGGTTTGGGGACAGAGCCGACCTCTTCGGGCAACTCTGATCTCCAGGGTTTCGTTACTCCCCGTCCTTGTAAAGTCTTTAAAAAAAGACTTTTTTTTAAAGCTATGGTTATTAAAACGTATGTGTGTATATATTCTTATATACTATCTGTAAGAGTTCATGTTGAGTAAAAGTCAGAAAAGGAAAGTGTAAAATATTTAAAGAGTAGCACAGACCATTAATTGTAAGAGTTAAAAAGCACCAAAAGCTGTCAGTTTAAAGAATATAATCTAAGAGCTTGTGTGTAGTCAGGGGTTCTGGTTTGGGCTGATATTTGGTGGCATTAACTGGGTATTTAAGAGATTACTCAGTTGTTGATTATAAAAATTCCAAATTTCTAAACCCAGCGTGATTCATATGGTTGTGGTAAAAACTTATTGCAGACATTTTCACTTTAGAGCTAGGATTGTTTTTTTAACTAGAAGCTCACATTACTTTGCTTTTTTCCCTTTTGTTACACGCTGTAAGTGTAAAATGAGTCTGTGATTCAGAACCCCATGAAACAGATCGTTCTGTAGAAACATTTAACATTTTTTAAATTTAAAATAAATTTGGATTCACTTAGATTGGGCATCCGTGCCTGTAAACAGGCATGTTGATGGAATATTTCTACCTTATTTGATTTAATTGTTGTCATTTGACATTCATGCGTGCTTTTTTATCCTATCCCCAGACTGAATGATCTGTCCTCACAAGTAGTCCCTGAACAGGATGAAGGTTTCTGGCATTCCTAAATTCTTATTTATATACCTGTGAAGGGGATCCCTGGGTGGCTCAGAGTTCAGTGCCTGCCTTCTGCCCAGGGCATGATCCTGGAGACCTAGAATGGAGTCCCACGTCAGGCTCCCTGCATGGAGCCTGCTTCTCCCTCTGCCTGTGTCTCTGCACACCCCCCCCCCCGGTCATGAGTAAATAAATAAAATTTAAAAAATACCTGTGAAAATTGGTTGACCTTGAAAGGAGTTCTGCTGCTATATTACATTGATTGTTATAACTTATCTTCAAACACAGAGCTAAGCACCTAGTTTAAAGAAAGCTACAAGCTTGGGGCATAGATGCTTTTTAGGAATCGCAGCCTCAAAGGAAAAAAAAAAGGAATCGCAGCCTCTTTATGTGAATTTGAGTGTCAATTGAAGAATTCATAACATAATCTATAGGCAGAAAAATTATTTTGAGACTTGCAAACTACAACGTATGGAAAATCCCACCCTCACTGTTCTACCTGCCTGTGTACATACCCTGTGAACTAAGGGCTCTAATCTTCATGCATTTGCAAATGAAGGCTTCTGGTGCCAGTGCCACTTTAACAGCTCTTCTTCTTGCCATCATACTAAAATAATGTTACCTTTCATTATTTACTAAACTTCTCTGCCAAGGAGGGTGATGTTTTACATCATTTAGTATTGTAGGAGTAGCATGGTTGACTTTTTATTGCTTTGTTTTGTACGAGGCAAAGAGAATATTCAGAATATTTGGCATTTAATGGAAATAGGAATTACTAAGTGAGGACAAGTTTTTATGACCGCTTGGATCAAAGTCCAGAAACAGAAGTCTTACACTTCCGTGTAGCTTTCAGCGATAGACTTTTTATTTGACACTGCAAAACTGTGCTGAATTAGTTCACATTCCTGGTCCTGTGTCTAGGATTTTTTTCACTTCTTTTCTTTTCTTCTCTCTTTCTTTGTTTCTGTCATAATTTTTCTCATCTCTAAAAGCTGTAATATTCTTATTTGCAAAATAGTTCTATTAAAATCAGATGAAATAAATTTAACACCAATAAAAGATAAATGTATTATAAAAAATTCAAATGAAATAAAATCAGATGATAGATATCAAATAAATATTGCCATCCACTTTTTCAAAAGATACTGTTTCTGTGAATATATAGGAATATAATTCCAATTATCAGATAAATGATTTGTGAGGCATATGTTATTAAGTTGTCACTAGTGTTGAAGATAATAAAACTCTATGGTTATTGACTCAGTCTGACTTCGGTCTTATTTATAATAATTTTATGGTGGTAATTCTGATGCGGTGATGACCTTTTCTTTTTGTATGGTTTATAAACAGCGTTCATATAGCCAGCTTTAAGCTGCTCTTTAGTACTCACCTCAAGATGTGCAGTTTTTAGTATTTTGAATATGTTGTGCAACAAAATTTTCTTTTTAGTAATTCCACCTAAATATTTAAAATATCCGAAACTGGCTTTTAAGTTTCAAAGGTAGAATTTGTACCTTCATCCTTATCTGAATACAGAGAAGGTTTCCTAAGGTTTGAAACACAAAATAACTTAGGACTTTGCTTGAACTTCCTACTGCATTTTAAGAATGCTCAAGAAAGATTTCTTCTGTAGTTGAAAAGGCTAAACAGAACTGTTTGGTGTTTATTAGTTTATCCCCCAAACATTTTTCAACCTAATATTTTATTAAACCTGTAACTGTTATGTCGAATTAGATGTGTTCTTTGTTCTCAGAGCTGATTGTAGGATGACAGCCTCTTCCTAGGAGGAAAGTCTTCCATAAGGACCACTGGGCAATTAAACAAATCACTGAGTTGATTGATCGTGGAGGGTTCAAAACGACTAATTTCTGAATTTAGGATGCAGTCTAGTTACTGACTTTGCAGGACTTCCTATGAAATTAGTTTAGCTGGATAGATGCGGATTCAGTTGACCAGTGTTTACAGCTGATTGATGTGGTCGCGGTGATATCTGTTATATCAGGCTCTGAGTAAAAAGCGCCTGTGAGCTACATACCTAGGAATAAAAAATGAAGGAAGGCTTTCCAATATAGGAGTCATTCATTTGATATTTAGCTCTGTAATCTTATTTACCGACTTGGTATTCCCACTTAACTTGAACTATATATATATTTTTTACGATGTAAGTGCTTTATTCATTTTCTCTAACTGGTAGAAATTTACGCTTACTGCCAAGCAAATGTTTAAGGCAGGTAAAGCCAAGTACTCACTTGGCTTAAGTTTTGACACTGCAAAACTGTGCTGAATTAGTTAAGAACTTGAGTTCTTAAGAGTCATTTTGCTAAGTATTCTAAAAACCTTTTAAGAAGCTCTTAAGGATATCTATTTATTTCTCTGGTTTGTAGTTTGTACTGAACATGCTATTTAAAGTGTTATGTGCCATTGGTAGCTTCTGTTTTCCTCGAGACTTTTCCTCTGATTCTGAATTGTAAAGTCAACCTTTTGGAAATTACATTTTCTGAATAATTTTATTAAAACTAAACTTGGGACTGAAAAGATACTCTTCTAGTATCATATCTCTAGTGATAACTATAAAAAATAGCCATCCTTATTTCTGCTCTCTGTACATATACCGAGGTATAAGAAAAGATCCGGATCTCTTAAGCTGATGAAATAATTAAAACACACACACACACACACACACACACACACACAGAATTTTTGCACTTTAGAGTTAGAGAGGATCATGAAATCCGGTGTTTCTCAGACTTAAGTAGTGTTCCCCTGCTAAAGACAGTCTTATTCATCTCTAGCATATTAGAAAGCATTTGGTCATAAGTAACATAAACCCTACTTGGATGCATATAAAATTGACTTACATGATTAAGTGCCTGGAGATTGGTTTGGTTATGAAATTGAGCTGATCAAATACCCGTCAAGATTCTGTTTGTCTGTATGTCTGTTTAATCTGTTTGTCCTTCCTTCAGTCTATCCATTCACCTCTTCTTCCTTCTTTCTTTCCTTCTGTCCATCTACCCTTCCAGTTTTTGGTCTTATGCTGTGTTGGCTTTATTCTGTACATTTTCTTTATAGGCTGGAAGCCTTTTTGGTGCAACTTTCGGTGGCTCTTAATATTCTGAAACTAGAGAAATACCTTGTTATTTGTGTCAGTCCTCTCAAAATTACTCTGGCCCTGCTTGGGTCATGTGCCAGCTCTGGACCAATCACTGTGTCCAGAAGAATAGGTTTATCCAAGGGGTGGATAAGCCACAATCTGAAATGCCTTTGGGGGAGAGGGAATTTCCTAAAAGAAAGCGATGTAGACACAGCAAGAAGTTCCAGATACCTACCATCTAGTGCCGGGCTTCCTTTTATTTAATGTTAGTTAAACGTGGAATTCTTAAGAGCTGGTATAATGCTGCCATAATTACAGCATTTTTCCAATTGTAATACCGAAATAAATTTGTGAGTTAATTACGAACTAAAATGGTACAACCCCAGCCAGATACAAGTTGACAGCATTTATTAAATCACCCTTTTAGAGTGAATCTGGCCCTGCCTGCCCAGTAAAGGGTCTGCTGAGGTCAGCTCACCTTTGCTACAGTTGCCTTAATGATGATTGACTTCTTCCCCTGGGTCTGCTCAGTCAGGAAGCTTTTATTCCAATAGCACAGCATACCAACTTTGGGTTTTCCTTGGTCTGAAAGCATATTTGCATATCAAGGTGGTCTCTTTTCAAGATTTCCCTTTGTTCTGCGACCACTAAACTGCAGTGTGATTGTGAACACAAATATATACCTGACTGCCAAAATTGCAGGACAGTGCTTGATTCCAAGGTGGTCATCCCAGTATTTTAAAGTATACTTCTTTCACCTTCTTTCTCTCCTCCTCCTCCTCCTCCTCCTCCTCCTCCTCCTCCTCCTCCTTCTTCTTCTTCTTCTTTTTATTATTATTATTATTATTATTATCATCAGTGTGGAAACACAAAATTTAAGACACTTTCATAGAAAAATTACAGATCTCCACAACACACTTGTTTGGGGTCCCTCCAATTGGAGGTGCCCCCAAGTGCCAAACCAGCACAGTCTTTCCCATATCTCAGCTGCAAAACAAATCAGTTTACATATTTACAGCATAGACGTCAGTGACTATGTTTTCTTTCAGAGATAAGTAGGATTTCCTTTAAGGAATATTTTTCACACATGTGTTTGTGAGTGCACGGAAATTTACAGAACACATCTCTTTCAACTCTCAGTCAAGTGTGAATGTAAAACCACATGAAGCAGTTATGCATTTAATTTGTATCGGGTCCCAGTTAGCTTCTCAGATGTTTTCATAGCTGGAGAAAACTTGGAAATACTAGATAACTTCAGGCAGAGCGTTCATGTCCTTTCCATGCCAGATCCAAGAGAACTAATCACTGTAATATCGGAGTAGAGGTTATTTGAGGATATCACTTGGAGGTGCTCCGAATCTCCCCAGCTTCATTTAATAGCCTATTATAGTGTAGTCATCTTTTCTTTATCTAAAGCAGTACTCCTCAAAGGGGATGCTGTGGGGGTACCTAGGTGGTCTAGTTGGTTAAGTGTCCAGCTCTTGATTTTGGCTCTGGTCATGACCTGAGGGTTGTGAGATCAAGCCCCACCTTGGACTCCATCCTGGGCATGGACCCTGCTTAAGATTCTCTCTCTCTCCCTCTCACTTTTTTCCCTCCCCAGCTTCTCTCTCTCCCCCTCTCAAAAAGAAAAGGTGAGGGATGCTATTGGAGTTCGATGGTGGCTTTTTTATGTTGTTTTGAGACACTGTACAACACATTGCAGGATATTTAACATCCCAAGGCCCCAGACACTAATTGCCAGAGTGCCCCCATCATACTGACCCACATTTCCAAATGCCCCCAAGGACATACTATTACGTACATACTACTTGGTTAGAAGCCATTGTTCCAAACTCTTTCATATTGATTTCTACTGATGAATACTGTGTAAGGGCCCCAGATAGGACAAATCTTAGCTTCAAACCCTGGAGCTATGTCTTTCAAAGATTATGACCTTAGGTGCTTCATTTGCCTCCTCTGTAAAATGGGGATAGCATTTACTTTGTAGGGTTCTTACGAAATTTAAAGGAAATAATGTATATTTTCTTCTCTCTCCTAGAATGAATTTCAGTAGTTTACTCTTTTATCTTTATCTTGAGAATCATCAGCACCTTAAATATAATCACAGACAGTCATTGCTTTATTCTGGCAAGTGGGAATTAGAACAAATGAATGGTGATTTTATAGATTTTAAGAGTCCTTATTTTTTACATGAATGTTAATTAATGATTTGAACAGAACCATTTGTGAATTCTGTGAGGTACTGGAAAAGGAAGTGGAAGGGGAGCTCAGACCTCCCAGTGCTGTCCCCAGCATTGGAATTGGCCCAAATTAATAACCCTCAGCTTTAAAGTGAGAGAGGGTAGGGAATCAAAGCAGAGACATTCATTAGTGAGCTTAAAAATCTCTTTCAGGTCTCCTAACTCAGGGAAAAGAACTAGGGGTGGTGGAAGGGAAGGTGGGCGGGGGGTGAAGGTGACTGGGTGACAGACACTCAGGAGGGCACTTGAAAGGATGAGCCCTGGGTGTTATTCTATATGTTGGCAAATTGAACACCAATAAAAAAAAAATTATGAATAAAAAACTCTCTGCTCTAAGCATTCTTTTTTTAGGCTTATTTGAGAGAGCAAGAGAGAGAGCATGCACACAAACAAAAGAATACAAGCAGGGGGAGCTGCAGAAGGAGGAGGGAGAAGCTGACTCTCCCCTGAGCAGGGAGCCTGATGCCCATGGTTCCTTGCTCTATCCCAGGACCCTGAGATCATGACTTGAGCCAGAGGCAGATGCTTAACCGGCTAAGCCACCAGGTGCCCCAGCACTAAGCATTCTTGATTCTCACAGGGAGAGCAGAGTGTCAGATTCTCAGATTCAATAGTTTTCTTCTTTAACTACTTTCCAAATATATGAGTAGTGGATGCAGGTCAAATCATTCAAACAGTGTAACTCAAACTGTAAAATTAGGATTGAAGGGCAGGAAAAATATCTAATGTTATATTTATTTTTGTGAGTTATTTTTGTGGTTTTCCTACAGATCATTTTAGCAGATTTCCGTATAGGTGTTTAACCATCCCTTTCCAGACAAATAATTAGTATAATTTTTGTAATTCTGGTTTTAAAGTGATTAATTCACATGACTTATGGAAAAAAGCACTGGACAGAAAGAAAAAGGGATGACACTTTAATAGTAATCTTCAAAACTTGGGAATATGTTGTGTTTTGTGGATTACTCAGGTCCTGCAACTTTTTAATCTACTTGTCTGAAGCATCCTGCAAATCTCCCCAAATATTACTGCTCAAAAACCTGGTGCATAGCCCTCCTGGAGGCCCAAGCTTCAGCATACTTAGAGAATTTCCTCAATTGAGCCCCTTCGGTAGGAGCTATAACAGACCAACTTTAGTTTCCAAATCTGTATCAGAGTGTTAAAGTATTATGTTATCTAGTACTAAAAACCATTCTGCGATTTAGAATTATGATTATTGTGAAATATTGCAATTGTTTTCATTATAGTTATTTATTTTCTCACATTTGTTGTGAGTTTTATCTTTGATATTTTGAAAAAAGGTCCCCCAAATCTATAACTTATTTCTGCAAAAAAAATTAAGTTTTTGATAGTAATGGGAAAACAAGATATGTTCTTATATTTATTTTTCTCAACTAAATATTCAGCTCTTTATTTTTATACATTATTCAGAAAATTACATCATATATAGTGTAGTTATTATTAGTCTAGGGAGTCTTAATGGTTTTTCAGTACTAAATTGAGAGAAAACAAGCATTGAAAAGACCATTTTATTCCTTTAAGTGTTTCTGTACAGATATTAGTGCTTTTAAAACAGGAGCCTAAGAAGCAGCAGTGGCTAACATCTAGTTGTTCTGTACAAGCCTCTTGAATAATTTTTATTTTTACAAGAAATCACTTTTGAAGGTATACTCCATTTAATAATGTTTGATTAACTGAAAAGTAATATCTATCATGTATTAAAGACTGTATTAGGCATAAGGCTTGTCTGAGACTCTATGCTGTCACATTATATGTCTCATTTCCTTAAATTTTTAAAAAATACTTATTTATTTATTTATTCTACTTTACATTTTGTGGCTTTTTTATTTTCATGTATCTATTTTTTATTGGTGTTTAATTTGCCAACATATAGAATAACACCCACTGCTCACCCCGTCAAGAGCCCACCTCAGTGCCTGTCACTCAGTCACCCCTACCCCCCGCCCACTACCCCTTCCACCACCCCTAGTTCGTTTCCCAGAGTTAGGAGTCTCTCATGTTCTGTCTCCCTTTCAGATATTTCCCAATTATTTTTCTCCTTTTCCCTTTATTCCCTTTCACTATTTTTTATATTCCCCAAATGAATGAGACCATATAATGTTTGTTCTTCTCTGATTGACTAATCTCACTCAGCATAATACCCTCCAGTTCCATCCATGTCGAAGCAAATGGTGGGTATTTGTCGTTTCTAATGGCTGAGTAACATTCCATTGTATACATAGACCACATCTTCTTTATCCATTCATCTTTCAATGGACACTGAGGCTCCATCCACAGTTTGGCTATTGTGGACATTGCTGCTAGAAACATCAGGGTGCAGGTGTCCCGGCGTTTCATTGCATCTGTATCTTTGGGGTAAATCCCCAGCAGTGCAATTGCTGGGTCTAGGGCAGATATATTTTTAACTCTGAGGAACCTCCACACAGTTTTCCAGAGTGGCTGCACCCTGGAATCCCCTATCTGCAGTTCATATTCCCACTAACAGTGCAGGTGGGTTCCCCTTTCTCCGCATCCTCTCCAACATTTGTGGCTTCCTGCTGCGTTAATTTCCCCATTCTCACTGGTGTGAGGTGGTATCTCATTGTGGTTTTGATTTGTATTTCCATGATGGCAAGTGATGCAGAGCATTTTCTCATGTGCGTGTTGGCCATGTCTATGTCTTCTTCTGTGAGATTTCTGTTCATGTCTTTTGCCCATTTCCTGATTGGATTGTTTGTTTCTTTGCTGTTGGGTTTAATAGTTCTTTATAGATCTTGGAAACTAGCCCTTTATCTGAGACGTCATTTGCAAATACCTTCTCCCATTCTGTAGGTTGTCTTTTACTTTTGTTGACTGTATCCTTTGCTGTGCAAAAGCTTCTTATCTTGATCAAGTCCCAATAGTTCATTTTTGCTTGTGTTTCTCTTGCAAAAGAAAAGAAAAGAGAAAGAAGAGAAGAGAAGAGAAGAGAAGAGAAGAGAAGAGAAGAGAAGAAAGAGAAAGAGAATAAAATAAAAGAGAAAAAAAGAAAAGAAAAAAACGGGTGGGGGGTCAGAAACAAATCAAAAAACAAAAAAAACAAGGGGGAGTACCCTCTGATTCTGTGTACTGTAAATCCCTCGACCCCCCCTGGAACTTTCCAGTGCTGCTTGGTGAATAATTTGTTTTTCCCCTGTCCCCCTAGCTGGTCTCCTGGGGGAAGGGCCTGCTGTGCTGATTTTCAGGTGTTAGCACTTGGGGGAACTGCTCAGTCCCCTGCCTGCTGCAAGGCTCAGTGAAAGATGTTTAAACTGTTTATCAGGTGAGGCCACTGTGAGGCTCAGTGGGGGTTGTTTACCCCTTGAGGCCCCAGGAGGAGCAACCAGAGTAGTGGCAGCCAGCTCTCCAGCCCTACAGTCAGCTCCCGCAGTAACTCGGGAGCTCTCAGTCTGCAGGGGCCTGGAGACTCCGGGGCGGGGGCACTCATCTGCTCAGCTTGTGGCAGGAGCCTCCTTGTTGTCCTTGGCCCTCGCGGCTTCTACCTGTCAGCGAAGGAGGCCAGATACTGGGCTGTGTCCCCGGCGCCCTGGGCTCCCAGGCCTGTGCTGTTGGAATCCTGCTCCTGCCACGCAACCCCCTTCACGCGGAGCCGCAGCCGGAGCCCCTCCGAGCTACTCCCCGGTCTAGCCAAGTGCACTGCAGCCCTTTAGGCAGCTCGGCTCTGGGGTGTGGCGTGCTGTCCCCGGGGTGCAGGTGTCTGTTAGTGCCTCTGGGAGCCTGAGGGCATCCCCACCCTCCTGGGTCCTGCTCCAACTTCCTGTGAGCCCCTTTCCATCTGGGAAGATTGGTGAAGCTCCTGCTTCTCCGGGACGGAGCTTTCCTGTCCTGGGGACACCGTCCCCAGCCTTAGCCGGCTCCACATGGGGCCCCTTCCCCTTGGATGCTTTTTGTTTCTTTATTTCTTTTTCCCCGTCCTCCTACCTTGATAGATGCATGAAGTCTTCTCACTGTAGCGTTCCAGCTGTTCTCTCTTTAAATCTCAGGCCAAATTGGTAGATTTTGAGGATTATTTGAAGGTTATCTTGGTAATTTGGTGGGGAGAGGTGACTTGGGAACCCTACTCTTCCACCATCTTGCCCAGAATACTTTTCTGACATTCTTCAGCTACACATATTTAGGGCACTAATTACTTGTAATGAAAAACTGACTTAATTTTTCACATCAACCCTTTTAAGTTATTTAACTTCCTGTGTACTGTATTCTGAATGCTGTTCAGTTAAAGAGACTGCGATCTGTAAAAATATGTGTTTTCTATCTGCTTTTCAATCTGGAGATAGGGGATTCCATGGGTCGGGGTTATTGGATAATACCCCTGGAGAAGATATAAACAGGTAGGCCTCGGTGATATGTGTATACGTGTGTATAAGCCCAAAACAGCAAGAATTTTTAACAGAATCCTTTGAAAAATCACTAGGGGTGGTAAAAGGGGAGGAGCGAGGGGGTGGGGGTGATTGGGTGACGGGCACTGAGGGGGGCACTTGACGGGATGAGCACTGGGTGTTATTTTGTATGTTGGCAAATTCAACACCAATAAAAAATAAATTTATTATTAAAAAAAAAGAATCCTTTGAGAAATCAATAGAAAAAGCCCTGTGCCCTTTGCTGAAAAATTGTAAATCTCTACTGTCCTAGTGACGATCTTTGTTGATTTCTAAAAATGTGTCTCTCTTGGGTTTAAATCTGAGAACGGTGTGCTGTCAGAATTGAATACATGAGCAGACTTTTTTTTTCTTTGTGCTTCTAAGGATATCCTGAGATCTGTTTAATTGGACACTGAAGGCAGAGCATCTGGCCTAACTTCAGTTAAAAACAAAGGAAAAAATGCCTGTAATTTAATATAAACATATGGTGCCATCTGATTCTCCAAAGATATCCCTACCTTAAATATTAGTGCTTAAAACTAGCTTCTTTTTCTTTTCTTTTCCTTCCCCACCTTAGCTACATTTTTTTTTTATGTAACTGGCTTAGGAGGTCTGTGCAAATCAAACAGGGTTTGGGATCGAGATGGTTTTTACTGCAAGATGAGAATATTCACTCATTACAGGCCCCCAGACATGTGGGAGATGATCTTCAGTAGGACAGTAACCAATACACTTCATCTTCATGAAAATTCAAATAAAAGATGATGCTATTTGGAAGACAAGTTTTGACAGGAAAAAATTATATTTTGGCTGCAAAGGTTAGTTAGATGCAGGAAAATGATACTAAGAGGAATATCTTCCTTATTCCTTAGACTTTAAAAATGTTCAATTTATTACCTCAGGGTTTGGTATCAAATTAAAAATAGATAAATGGAGACTTTAATAGTAGCCATCTGTCTGGAGAGTTTTTATTTGGTTTGTCTGGAGAGAGGAAGGATGGCTTAGATTATCTTTGAATGTCTCTTAGATATTTCAAGAGGGGAATGCTGTGGGTAGGGTGGGAAGATACAAATCACATGAGCAGATGATCTTACAGCTTCAGGGAAGTGTTAAGACTGGGAAGGGGAACAAGGCACTTCAGAGTTGGAGGGAACAGGTAGCCTGCAGAGAGGAACTCAGAAGTCATTTGGTTCAGGGTGTTTTGAATAAAATAAATAGTGGTTCTGTTAATGAACAAAAAGAAGTATCTCAGCTATGAATATGTAAGCAACTCTACAGTACACTGCTGTCTATGATCTTGTTGCTATGAGAATATAAGTAATCCTGAATCGATATGTAAAATGGATGTATTGAAAGGGACAGGTTTCATCAGAAGTTTAATATAAAATTAAATGGTGCTTGTCTCCTAAGCTGTGATGTGGTGTGAGATGGTTACAGACAACCAGAGTGAATACATCTAATGGACCGGAAATAAGTCACTAATACTGAATACTTGGACCTGGTTGGAGGCAAAGGGCCTGGGAAAAAGCTGAAATATACAAAGAGCCAACGATGCCCCTGGCCGAGTGTCCTTACTCTAATAAGTCACAGAGAAATCTTTGTTACATTTCACATCTTTGAAGAAAGAATTCCAAATGTCAGACACATCTGATGTATATTGTACTTCCTACTGGGCAGCCAATGTATGACTCAGAGGTAGTTTCTGTGAGTAGTGCTGTCCTCTCCAACGGAGATATGTCCCTGACAGAGCCATTGGGGTTTCCCTACATAAAAAAAAAAAAAGTTGGATTGTGTGGATTCCAACAGTAATGGTGTTCTGGAAGAGAGTGTCTGTTTGTGTAAATGGAGGTCTCAGTCCTTGGATTCCCCAGAAGATTTATGTGGGGATCTGCACTCCAATAAAGATAGCCAGAAAGAATGTAGTAAATGCAAAGCGGTTCGTTAAAGCAAAAAAAGTGCACTTTCAAGGTGGAAGAATAGGCAGGTTCTGAGAGGTGGAACCGGCTCCTAGGTTGTTCTGGAATTGGGTATTACTGGGCCTCTCTGGGCTGGGAGGAGCTGTGATCTGCAGTGAGGTGGTCTCTTAATGGAAGCTGCCTCCAGTCATTTGGGAAACTCCTCCCACAAGTTGGGAGTAAGAGTTTGACCCTCTGAGGTTTGGCAGCCTTCTCCGTGGGGGGGGGGATAGAGTGTTGTACCCATTATGCAAATACATTATAATGAGTCTAGGGGTTACCTTGGGGTAGGGGTGGAAGGGGAGAGAGCATGTTCTACACCTGAGGCATTTGATCTGCCCACCCCAAGGTCTTAGAAACTACAAAGGAGGCCATTGTCTTCCCAGGATTTTTTTTTTAATTTTTATTTATTTATTATAGTCACAGAGATAGAGAGAGAGGCAGAGACATAGGCAGAGGGAGAAGCAGGCTCCATGCACCGGGAGCCTGATGTGGGATTCGATCCCGGGTCTGCAGGATCGCGCCCTGGGCCAAAGGCAGGCGCCAAACCGCTGCGCCACCCAGGCATGCCTCTTCCCAGGATTTTAATGTGTAGCTTATTTATCACCAGCCTTGCCTCTGCTCCTCTCCCCATCATTTCCCTTTAAAGACTGGGGACCGTGCCTTAGGGTGTTCCTTCCACTGCTTCAGTCTCCCTTCTGCAAAACAGTCGCAGATTTTAAAATCTGATTCTAAGAAAATTTTTGTTTCAAGAATCTAATGGCATTGCTGCTCATTCTGCTTCATTTAGCTCTTTGTCAAGGTAAACAGTTTTGTTACTGTAGCTACAGAGGAACCGGGAAAGGAGACTTCATACCCAATTATCTAACGTGACTTATTTAATGCTTTATTCACTGTCCTTAAAGAACAGTGAGTTGATGTCCTCTTTGAGGAGGGGCATGGAGAGTTCTTTCTATGTATCCCAGCAGTCTTTCTGGACACTTCTGACGTTACCCAATGGGCAGTGAGGGGTAAGCAGCAACATAGCACAGTTTTCAAGTGCCTCCCAAAGGAGATCTCAGTATGAGCTTTCCTAGTGAGAAGTTACAAATTCCCATGGCTTCTCACCTAAACATATGAGATATAAATAGTAGGTGTTTATAGTCCTGAGTTCTTCTTTTAGCAGTTACAATATCAAAAATTAAATTTCTGCTTCTCATGGAGGTCTCGCATTTTGTCAGCAAGATTTTTAAATGATTATTGAGGATCCTTTGGCATTTAAGAAAACAGGAATTGTTTGAGACACATGGCAGTGAATGGTATAAAGACAGAACAGGAAAACTGCATTTTTTCTGGACAATATATGCTAAAATCTTGACATATCAGTGTTTGGAGCTCATGTAGCAGATGTTTTGATGTAACAGTCTTTTGGAGGTAACTTGACCTCTGCAGATGGCTTCCTAGTCTGTACATCAGTATGTGGCTGGACCTGTGCAGTTTGTTTGATGTCCCTGCCCCTCATTTTCTTGGTTGCTTCTGTGCCACTCCCGGGGCCTTTCTAATTGCCTTCTATGTGCTGTTCTCTCTGGGTAGGAGCACTCTGTCTCCAGCCCTCCACTGGCCACTGGCCAGTCCCTACCTTCTTTAGAGCTCCTCTCAGGTCAGAGAGGCTGTATCATCTCTTCTGAGATTGCTCAGCTCCCCTCACTCTGCCTCCTTCTGCTCTGCTTGAGTTGTCTTCACAGCTCTTACCTTTCCCTGAAGTGATATCCTATGCTTGTTTGTTCTTAAGTGCTGCAACGATGTCCAGTTCCAGCTGTCTTGTTCACTGAAAGATTCATAGTGCCTTAAGTTGTACCTGGCACATGGTAGGGACTCAGTGAATTATGTCCAGTGAATGCATGATTGTCCAAATGGATCATTGGGAAATTCAGACATTATTAGGCTCGTGGTGCTTTATTTTATTAAATGAAGTTTTGGAGATGTAGAATTTGTTTATCCCCACCCCAAGTCTGCAAAGGTGAATTTATATTCTTATATTTGTGTTACTTGGTATTAGAGATCTGAAGTGCTGATCACTCACTCCTTTCCTCCTCCCCTGGATTCCAATGGAATTTAAACACACAGTGAGTTGGATGGAGATTGATTTTTCCATTATTAAACTGAGCACCGCCTGATAACCTACAGCGTGGGGGCCTTGGAGAAGCTTGAGTTGAAGCAACTTGGTTTCCAGAATGTAAAATGAGCTACCCACTCCTTTGGCAGTTACCTCTCTCCCTCCAACTGAATGTTGAGTGGGTCTGACCAGGAAGCCTTATGGCATGAAACAAAAGACAGAGGGCGCACTGACCTCAACAAGCCATGAGCAGGCCATGAAAAGACAAAATGGAACCTATTTTATTTATCTACTATTTAGAAATGTGAAAATGTGGCTCAGTGGATGTCAGATTCTACTGGTTTCATTGGCAAGTTCTCCTCATATGGAAAAGATTCAGGAAACAGGTGGAGAGTGAAATTGAAAGGATTGCTCCAGCTCTGCCCCCCTCAAGTGGGAACCAAGCAGTATCCCCTTTTCAGTGGGAAAAGGGGGACAGGTTGCAATTATGGTTGTCCCCTGGGTGGTTGCAGTTGCAACACGTCTATTAAAATATACCAACTAACAAATAATTTGAACCAGAAAAGAGCTATCAACTCTGAGAGTTGCTGCAATTGTGAGTCGTCTAGACATCTGCCAAATAAAATAGTAGGTTCTATTTGTACGTATGTTTAAGGGGGAGAATGGATGTTAATCCAGCATCTATTCAACATCTGTCAATAAGAAATGTGTATCCTTATGAGAAAATATCATATCCTACTCTTGATATGTTTAGTATGACTAATACTAACTTCATGTCCAAACTCAGCAGCTTTTTATGTTTCAGGTTCGTGGGAGTAAGGGAGAAGTACTATACATTTTGGATGCTACCAACCCTCGACACTCCAACTGGCTTCGCTTTGTTCATGAGGCACCATCTCAGGAGCAGAAAAACTTGGCTGCCATTCAAGGAAGCTTATTTGCTTCTTATTTGTACTATGTACTGTGAGAGGAATGAACCAATTTATAACTGCACTCCCTATTTTAAATTTATTCCCAATGACCTGCTTCAAATAACAGTAACTAACTCATAAAGCAGAGAAATCTCATGTATTCAGCATATGCAGAAAAGGGTTAAATCTAGTTGTAAATTGACACCAGATCATTCTCTTTATGAGAATTCTTGAGGGAATGAATTACATGCTCTGATAATGTCCTTGGCAGATCTTGTTTTCAAGTACTTTTGATTCATTCAGTGAACATTTATTGATAGTTTCTTTACTTGATGGTTTATTTGGCTCATAGTGCAATATTCTGTGTTATTACTTGGGAAAGGCTTCATGGAGAAATTTTATTTGGGTATATCCTCATGACTAGATTTTGAGCTTCTCGAGGATAGTGTATTAGCCAGTGTTTCCCAGAGAAATAGAACTGATAGGATCTAGATATCTGTCTTTCTGTCTATCTATTTATATATATCTCTATCTATCGAAAGATTCATTCCAGGGAATTGGCTCACGTGGTTATGGAGGCTGGCCAAGTCCAGAATATGCAGAACAAGTGTCCCACTTTGAATCTAGAGGCCACAGGCTGACGTAGAAGAAGCAGTGTCCCACTTTACACACCGTTAGGCTGGAAGAGCAGATATTCTAGTTTGAAGATCATCAAGCAGGAGAATCCTCTTATGTGGAGGAGGATCACCCTGTTGTTCTGTTCAGGTCTTCAACTGATAGGATGAGGCTCACCCACACTGGAGGACAATTTGCATTAGTCAAGTCCATCTATTTAAATGTTAATCGCATGCCAGAACACCCTCACAGAAACACCCAGAATGATGTTTGAACAACTATCTGGTGATCCTGTGGCCCAGTCAAGTTAATACATAAAATTAACCATCCTCAGTAGGAACCGTATTTTATTGAATTCCATATCCCTGTATCCTTGCCTAGTGCTGCACATTACATTGGGCTCTGACAGAAACTGTGAGTTGAACATAGCTGATTCCTCAGCAGAAATTCCGCCAAGATGAGAAAAAGTTAAGCAATAAGTTTTTAGAGGAGTCCTCTAATTAAAACTCCTTTATCAGATGGTTAACAGAATGAAGAAACATTGCAATTCACTGGGAAATTGGTTGATTGCATGTGAAAGCACAGCTCCTGGTACCTAAGCTGCAAAAAAAAAGCAAAGCTATGGTTGGCAGAAGTAAGAGAGAAGGGAAAGAATAAGGAAACTAATATTTTTTTAAGAATTTACCATGTGCGGGCAGGCCCAGTGGCTTAGCGGTTTAGCACTGCTTTCTGCCCAGGGCGTGATCCTGGGGACCCGGGATCAAGACCCATGTCAAACTCCCTGCATGGAGCCTGCTTCTCCGTCTGCCTCTCTCACTCTCTCTCTCTCTCTCTAATAAATAAATTAATAATCTTTAAAAACAAAGAATTTACCATGTTTATTGTTCTAGAAGCTTCATTGTACATCATGTCATTTACTGTGATCCGAAAGACTGTAAATTTAATAATTTGCTGAGAGTTATGCTGATTTCACTCCATTCTGAGTGTAAAGTCCACAGTCAGAAGAGGGAAAATGCACAGAATTAGGTTTTAAAGTAACCAGAAAGGATAGTCATCTAGAATATTCCATTTCCTGATGTTATTAGCTAACCATATTTTCTCCATACAGATAAGCATTGGATAACCAATGTAATTACTGTCTTTTTTTTGTCTGGATAAATGAGAGATGCCTCTTACAAAAGGCTAGATTGGGCTGGAAAATAGAATCTTTTTGGCAGCTGGAGATATTCAAGCCACTTTTTAGGTTATTCAGGATATACGTTGATCCAACCACAAATTTCAACTGATATTTTTAAATGTGCATACATTAATTTTTTCCAAGCATTTTGTATTTTTTATGGCTTCCTGATGCAGTCCTCTTCCAGCACCTCCAGCATGACCTCACAATTTTAATTTACAAACTCAGTTCAAGTGTCTCCTTGTGAATGTTACTGATATCAAAAAGCCTACATGTAGACTCATGGAATTTACTTTAGGCAAACCCACTGTTTTGTGTTCTTTCTTTATTCTGTGTTTTAGAGAATGTTATTCTGTTTAAACTACATTTTTTCCTTATGCTTAAATAGTAACTCTTACCTTTGCTCAGCTGCCTTTTGTTTGTGACCTTTCTTCCTATTGGTGGTTATGTCTGTATCATCGATAACACTCTACGTTTGCCCAGACTCCCAAAGGATTGGCTGCTCAGCTTTGAGTTCCCTTTAACTGTATATTTTGCTTGCAATGATCCCTTTAGGTAATGGAATACTATGTCGGTAAGTTTTTATCTCTACCTTTTACCCACATCACTCCTCTAGGCCCTACTTATGTATTTCTTTATAAGGGAACCACCTGCACGTCTCTCTTGTTTAGTAGCCGGTGTTGCAAAGACTCACACAGTTCTCCCGGTCATTCGGTCATTCAGTGTCGTACCTGTCTTCTGCTATGTCAGGTGCGCTTCCTTCCTTGAAATAGAGTAGGAATCTACAGAAGATGACTGTTGGCAACTTTGATACTCTCAGAAATTATTGTTCGATTTAAGAGGAGGTGAAGTGGGGGTGGGACTGGAAGAGGATTCATAAACTAGAAGATCTGTGAAGTTTCATATTCAAATTAATTAGAATCTGTTCAGAGGCCAGTGTGAGAGCCTTTTGGTGCACAAGTGATGACAGTGTCTTTAATTCCTTTTAACATTATCTTGGCTTTTCCTTAGAGTGGGATCGAGTGCACTCTGTGTTCCTTGCCACAGAGCACAGTATGGATCTTTGTCGCTCCCTTGGCGGAACGTCTGTTTTCCTTGAATGCTAGCTGGAGTAGCAGACTGTTCAGGGTTCAGAATCACATCTGAGCTGGGAGCAGAGGACCCAGCTATAATGGGTCACAAGGCTGACAGTGATGTCAGCCTTCTGATTCGGTGGAATAATCTCCTGAGGGTTGCATTCCAGAAACATCGAGCTGGTAGGAGAAGACCATAATGTTTCCTGCTTAACATTATGAATCACTTACATTCCAAATTGTATCTGAAATTTGGGGTATTCAGGAAATTTCTTGTTTGAGCTGTATGTCCCAGGATTGGAGTAAATGAGAAACATTTGTGGCTATGTGGCTTGCTTGGTGGAAAACATCAATAGTTGGTCCAATTTTTTTGGACAAGGGATTAAGAATTTGAAGTCTGTTTTGGCAGAGAATTGGAACTCCTTTTTGGAGACTTAGTTCACTGGTAGTTTTGCAATTTATTTGATTTTGGAAGATTTGCTTTGGAAATGATGATTTAAATATATGAATTATTGAAGGATCTCATAAGCAAAAAATTCTTCCCACATGCACACATTTCAGAACAATTCATTGAACTGTATGTTCAGACTTCTGAAAAGTATTTCCAACTGAACCAGAAAATTCTAAGTGTGAAAGATGTGGCTTAAAATGAACCAAAAGAATTCTTAGGCTCCATAAAAAATGGGTGATTCTTATGACTAAGTATTAATTTCTTTACACCAAAGGAAAAATGTAATATTGGAAGAAATATTTGACCTACTCAGATTTTACAGGCTTTTAAAAATTTCTGATCTTTTCATAGAAAATTATTTATGTACAGAATTACATCATTTAAAGTCAAGACTTTGAATTCTTGGAATATTTTAGATATAGTGCTACATCTCATGTTCTTAAAGACATAGTTCCAGGCATCCCTTCCTGGGACTTTTTTGCAGCATAATATCAACATAAATGAAAAGGTGGCTTGGTGTTATAAGAAAAAGGAGCATATAGAAAACCTGGGTTTTTGGAACACCTCATGAGGGATGTCAGGTTGTGGGGATGGACTGAATATGTTGAGAGAGCACTAGGTATTGAGCCAAACTTGTGATGTCAACAAAGCTTTGTCCCAATTCTGATGTCAGTTTCGTTTTCCCATTAGCAGGAGAGCTATTTTATTACATATTATTTTCTCTCCTTTCTCTGCTTTGTGCAAGGCTGGGTAGTCTTAGGCAGTTTATCTTGGAGTCTTCTGGTGACACATGATATTTCAAAATGGTCAAGCCAAGAGATCAAATGTGGATTCCTGTGAGAGAAGCAACTTGATTGTTTCTAAAGCACAGACAAGACTTTCTCCATTGTCATGAAGACATTGAGATCCATGGGCTTATTAAATGTTGTTGATGCAGCATTCAGATCGCAGGGGCACCAACCTAGCAACCAAAAAAAAAAAATCAACTGGATTTTTCATTTATACCAAAAATTATAAAGACTTTTCTCTAATTCAGTTTCTTTTCTGTTTTTTAAATCAGATTTATATAAATGTTTTTTTAATAATTTTTCTAGACTCTGTTACAGAATATTAGGGAGCAGCTATCTAATGATTTCTTTAGTAATACCATAATAATATCAGTTAAATATCTTGGAGATCTTTTAATGGATTATTTTATAGTAAAGTACATATTTGTCTTTCCTTAGTTAAAAGTTTAAAATAAGTACAATTAGAAGCAGTAGGTCCTATGAAATTTTAAGTACTAGCCCTACTGTGGCTACATATTACTATAGGAAGTTAAATTATTATATTACTTATAAATATATTATTTTAATTCAATTGGAGATTATCCACAAGTCAAACGACTATTTTTAGAAATATCCTTAAGCTGTATAGATTGATAACTTTGAAATACATCATTTAATCCTTAATAATGATGATGGTGACGGCAGCTAGCACAGAATAGGTACTATGTGCCTATAAGTGGTCATGTGTATTAGAACCTTAATATGTACCATGAATATGTGAGGAAGGCACTAGAATTGTCCCCTCCTCTGTCAGGTGAGGTTGCTGATACAGAATCTAAGTAACTTGCCTGAGCCACACAGCCATTGAGTAGCTGGATAGGAACTGAGTCCAGGTAATTTGTCTTCCCTGTCCACCGTGTAAACCTCTGTGCTCTAATACCTTAGAGTTAATTTGCAAAAGAGTAAACACAGATTTTAAAAGCCTTCCATGCTTCTGAATTTACTATTTAGATAGTTTTGAAACTACTGAACATTTGCAAACAGTTTCATTTAAGAATATACATAGTTTAGAGTTATTTAGAACTCATGTTCCTTGATATTTTTAAGTTCTCAAAACATCCTGAATTCATTCAAAGGCATTGCACCTTCTTTTCTTTTATACAAAAGTCATGCGTAGGCAATATGTGTTTTAGCCTCTTTTTCCCTTTGGTGAGGGAAATTAGCTTTGTTGGAGGATGAGGAAAAGTTAGAGTCAGTGGACAAAACAAACACTTGATATAGAAGTAGAAAGAATGCAGAACTGAGCCCAGTTTGGATTCTGTTAAGAAAGGCAATTTAAAGGCCTAATTTCTGGCCCTGACCCTTGTTGGCTGAACACTTCACTTGATGCATTCATTCAACTGATAGCCCTCGAGCATCTGCTGTGGGCCAGGGCCTGTACAAAACTGAGCCCAGTTTGGATTCTGTTAAGAAAGGCAATAAATGCCTAATTTCTGACCCTTGTTGGCTGAACACTTCACTTGATGCATTCATTCAACTGATAGCCCTCGAGCATCTGCTGTGGGCCAGGGCCTGTACAGAGCACTGGACATGTTATAGTTCAAAAGATAATCTAGTCACTGTTTCCATAGTGGTAAAAATAATCTTGGAACTCTTGTTTCTGTTGTGAATTAATGATGATAATACCTACCTCATTGGATTTTGTGAAGATTAAGTTAAATAAGATAACATAAGCAAAACACCTGGCCCCTATGTGTGCCATATAAGTTAGCAAGTATTTTTATCACCACTCTGCCATGTGTATAGTTTTTGTCTCTGTAGTTTTGTTTCTATATAAAACAGAGCAAAGTCTGTTTTATTTCTCTAACATCTCAAGGTAGCTGGTATAAATCCCAAGCATGCCAAAGACGTTTAAGTAAATAATCACCACTCAAGGAACAACGTGCTATGTGGATGACAGTCCTAACGGGCCTACTCCCAATGAAGACAGCAGCAGCCTAGTGCCCTGTTCCTGGGCTCCTCAGTTGGATGCACAGGGAAGCATGTGTTCACTTAGGCCACTTGAATATTGTTTACCGGGGCCATCGTACTGGCTATGGCTGGGTGGCCTGTCTTCTCTTTGGAAAGGTTGCTAGGACTTTATAAATGTAAGAAATGTCCTGTAGGGAAGATATCTTGTTGTGCTGTGCAGAGACCTTTATTAGATATGGTGGTTTGGCAGCTTTAGAGATAGGTTTAAGATCATTATTATTATGCTAAACCGCTTTCAGCTTTTTAAGAGAAGCAGGTTTTGTGCCAGCTGATTGTTTCTTAGTCAACCTTGTGCCTGCAGTCAGCTACCTTTCCGAATGGGGAATGCTGGATGTTAGTAGGTAGGGTCTTTAGAAATCATTTCAGTGAGCCTACACCTTCATAATTTGTAGGGCAGTAAAGCCTACCGCTGAGGCATCAACCAAGGAGAAGCTAGAGTGTTTGTTTCCTAACTGCGCTGCGGCCTTTGTTAACAGGATTGGTGATACTGAAAGTATGAAATAGAATTTAAAAAAGGAATTCTGTGAAATTCTTCTTTGGGAGGAAAAGTGCTGAGTCTTCGATTTTATATTTAAAGTTATTATTATTACTAATTTAAAATTAAATTCTATTTAATTTCTAATTTAACATTTTAAGTGAATTTGAAGCAGAATTGTTTAAGATTTTCCCAATACCTCTAGAATAGAAATCTAGAGTAATATATCCATGGGCCCACTTAGAGAAATGATTTACTTATATATGTGTTTTTGTCACTGAACTGAGTTCCTCAAGAACTGAACTGAGGAACACAGAACAGCTATGTTTATTTTCTCACTGCCCACCCTGGCAGTCGGGGCTCAGTGAATGCTGGGTGATCTGGCCTCCTCTGTTCCCTTTCGTTTCTCTCCTGATGCAGTACACCTCGTCCAGTGTGCCTTTTCAATTCGGAAGAAAGCTTATGTCTCTTTCCTTGGAAGTCACAGAAAGCAAATTCTTCCACTTGAACTCTGGTCTGCTGTTCATGTGCATGGAAGTATTTGGTCTGGCAAAGTGTTACATTTTTACCCTGGGATTGCTGAGTATGTACTGGTATGTGTGTACACATTTTGGTCTACTGTGTAAGTAGCTTATCTCTGAGCCACATAACTGTGTGGCCAACAGCATCTTGTTGTTAGGTCATAGATCTTTTTATGGTTATTACCACAGATAATCAGAGCCTTCGATTAAGATACCCCATTGACTAAGAACCTGGCAGTCCTGTCTGGACTACTCAGAAACCTGGATATGGAGCAGTGAAATGACTAAGGTTCATGTGAAGATGGTATTTGCTGCAGGGTTCTTTCAAATTATGCTTAACAAATGTAATAATGAAAGATTAGTATTCTAAAATTAATCCACATTGCATTAAATACACAGGTTTAAGAAGAGATATGGTAAAAACTAAAAAGGAGAAAGTTTACAATCTTTTGTTGCTAAAAACTATGATGAAAAGAAGAGGCATTCGAGTTAGATTCAGTAAGGCAAATAACATGAATACATCACTTATCACAAGAGGAAATTAAAAGAATATAACACTTTTAAGTGTTAAATCTAATATCTAGACAACTAAAATTAAACATACATATTGCTTGTTTCCAGACAGGATTTCTTTGTGTAGGAAGATAAAGAAGAAAATGCCTTTTTTTTTTTAAATTGGGGATATATTTTATGATGAGTATTAGATTATTTTTTAATGATTGGTATAAAAATAGTCAATAAGCTGCAAAGTGAAGTTAATTTAATGCACATAACCTAAAACACTTGAATTAGCTAGATTTAGTTCTTTATGAAGGAAAGTTGTGTTTCTAGGGAGATTTTTATTCAAGAAAAATGTATTCCATCTAGTAACATGAGTGGATACTCATAAAAGATTCAGCCACTACTTAGCCATACAAAATAAAATGTGAAGTTCTACATTGCATCATTGAATTAATAAAATATTCAAAAGAAGGTTTAAAATTTGTCTTGTAATATAAATTTTTATGATTTATATTTATACTTTATATAATTCAGTGAATGTAACCTGCACAATAAAGATGTATTCAGCTAAGTATATTAAATTATGAGAATTTGAGAAACAAGCTCACAGAACCTTAAGAAAAATGTTTCTTAGAACCTTAGGAAAAATGTTTCCTAGAACTTTAGTCATCCTTCATTGTGCCTTAGCCCTCTTTGGAAATCTCACATGATCCAAAAAAGACTGCTCAGGAAGGGAGACAGAACATGAAGACTCCTAACTCTGGGAAATGAACTAGGGGTGGTGGAAGGGGAGGTGGGCGCGGGGGGGGGGCGGTGACTGGGTGCTGGGCACTGAGGGGGGCACTTGATGGGATGAGCACTGGGTGTTATTCTGTATGTTGGCAAATTCAACACCAATAAAAAATAAATTTATTATTAAAAAAATCAAAAATAAAAGAAATCCTGTGCCTAAAAAAAAAAAAAAAAAAAAGACTGCTTGGAGAAAAGAAAAAGGAAGATAAGTTACTGAGTTGTAGGCCACTGTTTGTGGTGCTTTATTGCATCAAGAGGGTACAGAGTTGAATAGAAGAGGAGTTCTAACTCCTAACTCTGGGAAACGAACTAGGGGTGGTGGAAGGGGAGGTGGGCGTGGGGTGGGGGTGACTGAGTGGCAGGCACTGAGGTGAGCACTTGACAGGATGAGTCTGGGTGTTATTCTGTATGTTTACAAATTGAACACCAATAAAAAATAAATTTAAAAAAAGGAGAGGAGTTCTAAAATGTGGCCTTCCCTTTTTTGGAGTTTGTTTTTTTTTTCTTTTTTTTAAACTTTATTTTATTTTAATTTATTTATGATAGTCACAGAGAGAGAGAGAGAGAGAGAGAGGCAGAGGGAGAAGCAGGCTCCATGCACTGGGAGCCCGACGTGGGATTCGATCCTGGGTCTCCAGGATCGTGCCCTGGCCAAAGGCAGGCGCTAAACCGCTGCGCCACCCGGGGATCCCAGGAGTTTGTTTAACAAGAGTCTAAAAAGTAATTAAATATATTATTATCATGGCTGACTTATGTCAAAACTATACACACTATTATTCTTTTTTTTTTAATTAATTTTTATTGGTGTTCAATTTACCAACATACAGAAAAACACCCAGTGCTCATCCCGTCAAGTGTCCACCTCAGTGCCCGTCACCCATTCCCCTCCAACACCCGCCCTCCTCCCCCCTTCCACCACCCCTAGTTCGTTTCCCCGAGTTAGGAGTATTATTCTTAATTAAATGCATAATCAACTGACTGATGTGTCTATTATTTCTTAGGTTGGTATTTACTTTTTTATTTTTTTTAATTTTTAGATGAAGAACAAAATTTTATTCTAAAAATAGTTCTCAGTGACAATTAAATACCAAAACCTGGTCATTATAATAAAAGGAAAAAAGAGTTAAAGGAATTTGCTTTAAATTTTTCTCCTTAAAAATACAAAATTCTCACGAATATATTGTCAACTCTCATTTACCTGAATGGGAGTGATTCATGTTTTGGATTATCTAAAGTCCTGGATTGGATTCTCACGCATCTTCCAGTGAATACATTTCTCAGCGGGAACAGAAGCGAGTATTTGCCGCAGTGAACAGGACTAGGTAATGAGTTTATGCCCGTGAAATGTGCACTAGGGGAGCAGTGGTTGGCCTGGGAAGTGAGCGATGCAGCTTCCACACGGAGAAGACAGGCCTCAGGCCACCGGAAAGGTATTCAGGGACATGAAGTGGTTCCCTATCCTCAGAGTGCTCAGAATCCGGCTGCCTACGGGGTTCTTTTTTTTTTTAATTTTTATTTATTTATGATAGTCACAGAGAGATAGAGAGAGAGGCAGAGACACAGGCAGAGGGAGAAGCAGGCTCCATGCACCGGGAGCCCAACGTGGGATTCGATCCCGGGTCTCCAGGATCGCGCCCTGGGCCAAAGGCAGGCGCCAAACCGATGCGCCACCCAGGGATCCCCTGCCTCTGGGGTTCTAATGGACCTCAAGCCTGGAAGCACAAAGAACACAAGAGATGAAAAAGGTAAAATTGAAAACACCCCCCACCCGCATCGTCATTTTACAAAGAAATGGAAACGGTGGGGGTTCCTACCAGGCAAGTATGTGGTCTGTTACCAACTCTGCCCACCCAGGCTTTCTTGGATTCCTTCTACAATACACATCTCAGGCCTGCGGCGTTACCTGGTCCTCAGCAGACTAGGCCTTAATGCACAGTGCGTAGACGTGATGCTTTTACATAGAAATTCCTAGCATCCTCTGAAACACAAAAGCTGATCACAAGTCACATTTAAATCCTTTGCAGTGCAGACGAGGGACATTAGGACATATTAGTGCATTTCTGGATTAGCAGAAATTTACTAAGATAGCAACACTCTGTCGGATGGTCATATAGTCAGATTAAGTACCATTTTTTCACCAAACATGAACGAGTTTTGGCTGCTTGTAACAGGAACTACATTGACTGGCCCTGGGGTCCCTACAACATGGGGCTTTCTCTAATACCATAATACAGCCATGTGCCCGCCCCCAGGAGACCAGTGGCCTGAAGAATAATAAAAGCTTATCTTTAAAAGCCTTAAAAATGTACTCCAAAGCTTTTGTAGTATAAAAATGCTATGTCCCCAATCTGAGTAAAATCAACAGTGCACAAAAATGCAGCATTTGGTATGTAGGTGGGAGCCTGAGGGGTTGTGTAGGTAGTGCTGCCCTACGGCCCCTGGATGGACTGGCACAGCCTTAGCTTGTGGGGTGGGTTTGGAAATCACAGGAGGAACTTAGGTTAGGGAAGTTTACAGGACATTCAGCGATTCTAGGAGCAGAAAGCTTTACACCTCTTAAAAATATTCACTAAACAGAAAATAACTGTTCCATATGAAATAGAGCGATTTCTGGTAGTGACACTAGTCTCACATCAGCAAAAACCTAACCAAATCTTTAAAACACTGTTCAGTGTTCCAATTTAGTGAAATACACAGAGGAAAAAAATACTTAGATTACCTCTCATTGAAAGTTCAGGCTCTCCCTAGCAGGGCAAAGCCCAGATATCTTCGCTAGTTTGACTGGGCCCTGGGGGCAGTGCACCCGGCACAACGCTTTAAAGTTATGCTTGCGAGCTGGTGAACTCCTATAATTTTTGCTGTGTGGTGTTTCTGTCAGCATCCTGAGGGCCTTATTTGTATGCAGGGAGGGCACAGCACCCATGGGGGACCATGTCTGCCGATCACTCCCCTGCTGTGACCAGTGCCATACAAGGAAAGGGCAGGCCTTGTCTTACTGTGTATTTCTTAAAAGTGACTATAACCATTGCATTAACTCTATGTTCCAAATACTCCTTTAGAAAACCCAAACCAAACCCGTTTTCCCTTTAGGAACCAGGAGGACGCTCCACATGTTTATATAGCACATTGTATATTATGTGCATGGCCGAATCACCGAAATGATCTGACAGGGCTGTATCCGTCTTCTTCCACTGGTCCTGGACCTCCTTAGATGATGGCATCATGTTCACCAATGGTTCGTGATCGAACGCCTCTTCTGGAATAATACCTTCTGCCTCCGATGTAAGGAACCGACGGGACACCCAGTGTCAGCACAATACCGCCCAGAGAGCTGCCAGTATCCACTCTGGATCCTGGATTTCCTTTAGAGCTAATAGCTGGTGTGATTGTGACTGATAAGAAAAGGCCGCGGCTGAACTGTCGTGGGGATGGTCTGCGAGGCCAGTGTCGCCTGGGTTGTGTTCTGGGACCCTGAGCTGCTGGAGATCCTGTTGGCCCAGCCCCCAGCTGCTGGGATTCTGGCTGTAGCCACGCGTCTTGGAGATGGAGATGGCGGTTGGTCAGCGGGTTCCCGGAGCTGCTGGTGGCCTGGCTCCTAGAGCTGGAGGTCACAGAGGTGACATTCCCTGTTGGTGGTTTCCTGAGGCATCGAATTCTCTGCATGCAGAGATCCGTGCAGGCGCGCGCTGTCCACAGGCGCCTGGAGCAGCGCCAGCAGGAGCAGCAGCGCCCAGGCCACGTCCCAGGCCCCTTGTTCAGGGGCAGGACACGCAGCCTCAGGGTCCCGCCCCAGCTCAGCTGCCTCCTTCAGGCGGGATTGAATGGGCGATTGATTTAATTCATCTCAGTGGGCAGAGATGACAGCGACATTTCCTTGTGTCTTTCCCTTTGGTGAACTAAGTCCTGTGATGTATGGCTGTGCACAGTTAGGGGTGGGTTACATGTCTGTCTGTCTATCGGTTTGCTTTCCTTCTTTCTTTCTCCTTCCTTCCTTCCTTCCTTCCTTCCTTCCTTCCTTCCTTCCTTCCTTCCTCACTCCCTCCCTCCCTCCCTCCCTCCCTCCCTCCCTCCCTCACTCCCTCCCATTCTTTTTGTTTTTCAGAAAGGAAAAGCAAAGAAAAAGGAGCATGGTCATTCTTGCTGACAGTTTCCCTGACTCTTCCTCTAGCAACAGCATGGAACCAAGCAGGCTTTGGAGAGCTTTCCCTCCGCGACTTAGTTCCATGGGCCCATTTGTAGACTTTGGAATGTAGTGTGCTTGTAAACAGCTTTCCTGATCTTTCTTCATTTTTTTCTCTATTAAATTTAAATGCACATTATTGGGTATTTATATGCTATATTAAACTTTTATAAATATATTTTGCTTTGTTTCAATTCATGGTAGGACCAATGCCATATTGTACACAAAAGTGACATTTAATAATCCCTTGAAATACTTTGTACCTTGCCACACGTAAGATTTTTAATTCTGTTGACACCATCTGAATCCCATAGGAAACCCTATGGTAATTTTAACCCTAGAATGTCAGTAAACAACTGGAAAGATAATGTAAATAACACTGACACATCAGCTCCTGACAGCACACACTCACACTCACTCATCGGTGCACTCGTTCTGTTTTCGTCCTCCCGGCATAGAGAAGTGTCTGTCCCCTCCTCTTTCTGAAGAACAAGCCTGTGTACCCCCTCTGATGAACACTTAGGACGTAGAGCATCCCCTCTCTTCATTTGATATTCACCCTCTGACACTGATGATCATTGTCATTGATATTAAATATTCAGACTTTTTCTTTTCAAAATTGTTCCCTCTTGATTCTACATCCCCTTTCGTCAGGGATCCCCTCTTTGCTTGGATATTCTAGGTCTCCAGTTTTCTCACCTCCAATGTGCTCCTCTGCCCGCACTGAGATGGCTTCTGCCCTGAGCTTTCTAGTGACTCTCTCAGGCCACCATGCACTTTGTGTCACTAAAGCACTGCAGGCTTTTTGGAGCTCCTTCTGCTGATCTGCCCAGTGGCATTAGGGGTTGTTGACAGATGACAGATACCTCCCTCTTAAAGCACTCTCTTCCTTGACTTCACTGAAACCATCTCCTAGCCACTCATTTTTTTGTTCTATTTTTTTGCAGCTTATACGCTTTTTACCCAGCTATTAAATGTCTGAGTGCCTTCCACTTGCTCTACATTTGCATTTTCTCTTTTTCCTTTGCTAGATTCCTCTGTTCAGTCATCACAGGGCCAAGAAACCATCCTTGAACTCCAGATGAGATTAGCTCTCTCCATTATATACTCCAGTAGCACCATGTTCATCATTGTCCTTGCATTCATCAGGTTATTTTCCATTTCTTTGGTGGTTGATTAATGGCTTATCCCTACCTAGTCTGTAAGCTCTTTGAGGTTGGGTACTGTGCCTGCTTTATTTATTTCACTGTAATATACTTAGTCCTAGCATTACTCTTGCACATACGGGCTCATTTTTTTTTTCTCAAAAGAATTGTTTATCTATATAAGAAGTATTTCTTTCTTCATTAAAATAAAAAGAAGTAAAATTAAAAATGGTTGATATTGAATGACTATTGCTCTGAACTTATCTGAAGGCTATTTAATGTTACATTTTGGTCAAGGTTAACATGTTTTCATTGACTAGAAGGTGTATCAAGAGTCCTTTAGTTTTTTATCAGATAGATTCTATTGTAGCAATATAACAGACATCTGAAATTTCAAGTTTGATTGTATTAGTCTGGGCTCTCCGGAAAAGCAGAATCAATAGGATGTGTGTGTGTGTGTGTGTGTGTGTGTGTGTGTGTGTGTATATATATATATATATATCTCAGTGTAAGAATTGGCTAAGGTGGTTATGGAGGCTGACAAGTTCTGAGATCCGCAGGGTAAGCCAGCAAGCTGGAGACCAAAGGGAGCTGGTGCTGTACTAGTTTGAGTCTGAAGGCCTAAGAACCAGGAGAACTGAGGGTATAGCTCAGGTCAAAGACTCTCAAGCTCGAGACACAACCAGTGTTTCAACTTAGGTCCAAAGGCAGAAGAAAGCTAATGTCCCAGTTTGGAGGCAGTCAGGCAGGAGGAATTCTCAGGGGAGGGTTAGTCTTTTGTTCTGTTTGGGCCTTGAGCTGATTGGATGAGGCCCACCCATGTTGTGGCTAGCAAGTTCCTATAGTCAGTCAATGAATTCACATCTTAATCTCATTTGAATATATTCTCATGGATACACTCAGAATAATGTTTGACCAGATATCTGACACCCTATGATTCAGTCAGGTTGATACATAAAATATACCATCATATTGATCAAATGAACAAAATTTATTATAGATTTCTACTTTTTAGTCTTTTTTTTTTCTATTTCATTAGGGTGAGGAGGTTGCCTTATAATTTTCTTCAAATGCTGCAATTAACAAGGCATATTTAGATTTTTTTAAAAGATTTTTTTTATTTATTAGAAACAGCAAGAGAGAGAGAACATGAAGGCAGGTAAAGGCCGAGGGAGAAGCAAGCTCCCTACTGAGCAAAGAACCTGATGCAGGGCTGGATCCCCGGACTCCAGGATCACGAGCTGAGCCAAAGGCAGGGCATGTTGAATCTGTGCCTGACTTTTCAGTCACTCCACACATCGAAGCTGCTCTTTCAGTCTCCTTTTCTACAACTTGTCTGCAATACCCAGTGTTCTAGCTAGGTTTGTTGCTTACCATAATCTGAGCTACGCTTGGTAATACTGTGACTTTGCTGACATTGTTTGCCCTATTTTAATAAACCCACTCCCTCTCAATCTTGTCTTGTCCCAAACTTTCCTAGTTTTCAAGGTTCAGAGTGAATCTCAAACACTGTTGTGAAACTGCCTCTGAGACTTCCATAGCTGCTGCTCTCCATGCAATTGTCTTGGCCCCTTTTACTTTTTATGGTAATTTAACCAGTTCCTATTCTCTTTCCACCAAAAGCATGTCAAGTCCTACAGAGCAGAAACTGGTATTGACTTTCTTGTGAGTGGTGGGGGGTGGGGGGTCCTGCAGGATGGTGCACATGATGTGCTACAATAAATGCATTGAATGAACACTCGGTTTCTCTCATAGGTTTTTGAATTGACTTTTGGTATATGAGTGGAGTGTGCTTGGCCTGATTCCGGTTCTCTTTCCAGGAAGCACATCTGCTTATCTACTCTGTCCTCTTATTTCCAGTCGGTTAAAATACTCTCAATTATTGGTTAACTTTTGATTTCTTAAGAATTTGTTGGGAATGGGAACTTGATTCCTCAGTCCTTTTTCTAGCAAGTTCCACTTTCCTGAATGACATTCTTGCCTTTATCATCTTATTAATTTACAGGAAAATGCCAGTTATTTTTCTTAGTTTTTAGTCCATTGGGTTCTTTGTGTCTGGCCCTCATGAGCAAGGTGTTGAGTCAGGTACTGAGATTTCTACATAGATGAATATGATGTAGTGCGTGCCCTCTGGGAGCAAGGAATCTTTGGGGAAGGGAGGAGGCAAGGGGAAGGAGAAATCTGTGTTTAGTGAAGTCTCCTGCCATTTAGAATAATATATATTTGGGGAATGATAATTTATATGTAATTTGAGGATATAATCCCTTCCCCCATGGAGTTTGCAGCCCAGTTGGCGGATGCATCTAAATAAATACAGATCAGGGTGGGAAATACTTTGATAGGGATAGCAAAGTTGGTTAGGGAGGCATGTGTGGGGAATCTGTTGCTCAAACTTGGTTATATAATAATTTGGTTGAAATTCTCTTTTCTGATGTGATATGGACCGGTACGTGGTCAGGTAATAGAAAAAGTTTGTGCTAGCAGGGAAAATAGAACTGATATTTCAACCATTTAATTTTAGTTTAAGTTTTGTAAGTATACATTGATTCTTTTTTAAAATAATAAATTTATTTTTTATTGGTGTTCAATTTACCAACATACAGAATAACACCCAGTGCTCATGCCGTCAAGTGCCCCCCTCAGTGCCCGTCACCCATTCACCCCCACCCCCCACCCTCCTTCCCTTCCATCACCCCTAGTTCATTTCCCAGAGTTAGGAGTCTTTATGTTCTGTCTCCCTTTCTGATATTTCCCACACATTACTTCTCCCTTCCCTTATATTCCCTTTCACTATTATTTATATTCCCTAAATGAATGAGAACACATTGATTCTTTAATTTTTAAAACTATGGGCAGCCTGGGTGGCTCAGCAGTTTAGTGCCACCTTCAGCCCAGGGCGTGATAGTGGAGACCCGGGATCCAGTCCCACGTCGGGCTCCCTGCATGGAGCCTACTTCTCCCTCTGCCTGTGTCTCTGTCTCTGTCTCTATCTCATGAATAAATAAACAAAATCTTTTTTAAAAAAATAAAATTTAGGGATCCCTGGGTGGCGCAGCGGTTTGGCGTGTGCCTTTGGCCCAGGGCGCAATCCTGGAGACCCGGGATCGAGTCCCACGTCGGGCTCCCGGTGCATGGAGCCTGCTTGTGTCTCTGCCTCTCTCTCTCTCTCTCTCTCTCTCTCTCTGTGTGTGTGTGTGACTATCATAAATAAATAAATAAATTTAAAAAAAAAATAAAATAAAATAAAAATAAAATAAAATAAAATTTATGACCATAGCCTTCTTGATTCTGAGCACAGGTTTTCTCACTAGAGTTTGCAACCATATATATTTTTTATAACCACTCCTTATAGTATTCAGTTTTGCTATTTTTAAAGTAATATGAGTAAAGCCTCCTTCTTGTAAAGCAAGTGGAGTATAAACTCCTTCCAGACTTATGATTTTCCTCCATCTTTTATAATTGCTTTCGTTCTGTAACTTTTTTTGTTTTTTTCCTCTTTTTTTTTCCTTCTGTAACTTGACAATTCTTTTTACACATTTACCTTTGAGTGTTTTTTAAAAATATACAGCTGATTTTCTTAGAAACAAATGAATTTTTTTCTTACTCGTATATCTTTGGTTTATGTAATATTTGGTTAAGTTATCAATTAAAATATCTTGTACAAGTGTCATAAAATATGTGGGAACACACACAAGGGACTCTCACGACACAAGCATGCTAGTCAAGGGCTGAGGACAGAGGTGTGCCCGTAAAGCAGAGAGCAGGCTGCCAACTGAGAAGACTTTGCTTTGGACGTCATTCAGCTGACTTGATGCAGTGTCAGGTAAATCTGGGAATGAGTTAAGTGGAGGTCAGTTAAAAAACTTCTGATGTAAAATAGAGCAAAAATGCTCTGGGAACACAATATGCTCTCTAATTGCTTGTCTATAAAATAGCCACTCTGTTCTCTGTGACATAATCTTATTCTAAAGTTTCTTGGCCTGTCGAGATTGGTAATTTATCTAAGTAAAATAGTTGAGGTATACCTTTTTTTCCTGTGAAGAGTACCTGTTTCCTAGGATCAGATCACATGTTTTCTGTGTAACAGATTTTTCTTTTTATTCTTCTTGTCTTTTCTGTTGACTTTTTTTCCATGTCAGATTTTTTTTTTGTAAGATACTTTAAAGATTACTGTCTTTGCCTGAGCCCCTCAGAGAAACATAGCATATATGTTAGTGATTTGTGGTTGTTGTTTTTTATTTATGGACTTAGTTTTTTTGTCTAATATAGGATCCCATTCCTAGGAATCCTATTAAATTGTTTCCTTGCTGTGTGGCTGATTATTAGCTGTGATTAGAAACCATCAGAGACCATTTTAGTGTCACCTGGATGGCTCAGTTGGTGAAGCATTTGACTCCTGATTTCACCTCGGGTCATGATCTCATGGATTGTGGGATCCAGCCCTGAGTAGGATTCCACACTCAGCAGGGAATCTGCTTCTCTCCTTCTTGCTCTCCCTCTTCCCCTCCATTGTTTTCTCTCTCACAAATAAATAAATAAATCTTTTTTAAAAGAAAAGAAAAGAAACATTTACATTTGTTTGAAACTTCACTTTTTAATAGGACCCGATGAGTGTGCCGTAAATATGAAATTAACTTATTTTACACAGTTCACTCTTTTGAATACACCTGTCATTTTTCTGCTTCACATAAATTTCCTTGATTAAAAGATGCTTCATTTTTACCAAGGGAATAATTTAAAAAGTATTATTTTGCTTAAGTCATTGTATCAGTCAACTTTTGCCAAGAAGACTGCTCAAACAAATAACCTTAAAGTCTTAGCGGTTTCTAGCAACAAAGATTTAGCTCTTGTCCATGCAAGTGTGGGGTACAGGAGGCTGTGACTCTTTCCAGCATTTGGTTCCACTTGATGTGTAAGGGAACAACACTTACAAGAGACATGCATTTTTCTGGCAGAAGGGAAAGAACAGTCCCCCAAACATGACGACTCTTAAAGCATTCTCTTGGACATGATTCACTTTGCTTCCAGTCACATTTCATGTGTCAGTACAAGTCATTTGGTCAAGCCTGATACAGTACACACCTCATACACACACACCACTCTGGGCTAGATCACAACTTGGTACAGTGCCCCCTCCTGGGATGGGAGTAAATAAATAGGAATGCAATGTTCTGTTACAGTCAGGTCTTTTTTTAGGTTTTAATAATAAATTTATTTTTTATTGGTGTTCAATTTGCCAACATACAGAAAACACCCAGTGTTCATTTTAAAGATTTTTTGTTTTGTTAGAGGAGTATTAAGGATATATTTTGTGAATTTTACTGTGGAAATAATTTTTTCCTGATATTTTTCAGCTTTATATTTTGAACTCTGTAGAACTGATGTTAATATACAGGTTAAGATTGAATTAGGATCTTTGTAAGGAAGAATTAAGTGAAAGGATATTACATATGGAATTCTTACTTCCTACTTCATTATATTTTATTTTCTCCACCTTTATCACTTGTCTCCTACTTCTATTGATAATTGAGCGGGAGTTCAAACTTTTTTCGTCCATACTGGTATAGTTTCAGTTTGTAACTTTAGGAATTTTGAAGATTATTTCCTATTGTATTGATTAGTCATTAGTCAATTTGGCTGGATAATCTGACGCTATCTACTACCATTTCAATACACTAAATTATGCCTTTGCCAATTTCATAGTCATGTTTTGTTTTTTTTTTTTTTAACAGCATCCACATGTGGACAACAGTCTCCCAGCAAGTAAAGAGAAACCAAGTTAAGTCACAGACAGGTGCAGCTGAAATACCAAATCACGCATGGCCTTTTCTAGAGTTATATTTACTTGTGCACAGTGGGGACTATATTTCCTTACAAAACAAGAGATAGTTACATTTGCTGTTTTGAAATAGCAGAACTGAACCTCAAATGCATGAGAACATGAAATCTTAGTGGGGTATGGTACTTGAAAAGGGACAGTGGGCAAGTTGTCAGAGAAATTGGAGATTTGTGAGTGATGCTGGATGTTGGAAGGAGATAGGAAGTTTGAAAAGTAGATACATCTAGATATCCAGGAGTAAATGTTTTGTGATAGTGATGGAATCAGAAAGAATTAGACTGGAAGGCATTGTGAGTTTGTTTGGTCCTAGCTATTGCCACAATACAGAAGCAGTTCCATTGGTAAAAGCTTATCAAATGGTGGCTTACATTATCCTGTGTAATTTCAGAGAAGTCCCCTCCCCCAATCTTCCAAGATTGTGTATTCCAGTTTTTCACTGTCATATCCCACTTAAGTGTGTTTCTTAATTCCATACCAACTATCCTTTTCAAAGGGTGAGGTCTGAGAGGGGCAGCAATGATCACATCATCCTGTATATGCATTTCTCTTTAACGTCATTAAAGCTCTTGGGAAAGATGTTATTTCACCTGTGATTGAATCTAGTTCTGAAAGGGATGAGATTACAAAGTCTACCTACACCATTTTACAGATTAAGTGAAAGAGTTTCAAAGATGATGAGACTCGCCCAAGGTGAAAGGGCCCAAATGGGAAAGCCAAAGCCAGAAGAACAATCTTGTCTCCTAATTAAGTGTTCTTACTTTGTATATGACATATAAGTGGCTATTTCATGAGTATATTAATATCAGATGTACATAACAGAATATAAGTTTTCTTCCTGCACATAACATTGAGGTAGCATAGTTAATAATAGGTGTCTGGCCAAAGAAAGGAAATTGTTTTGTGAGTCATTGAAAAGTAAGCATAAGAAATAAAAGAAATATATGAGGACAAATTCCATTTAGCTGTCAAACGCATTGGGTTGTTTTAGCCTCCTTTAAGAAATGTTTTATCCAGGAAAATTGAAAGCTATATATAGATTAACTCATTCTATTTCACTCCTGAGTTCACTACGCCTGTTCTTCTCATGGTTCTAGTTATAGGCTGGCTCTAGGATTTGCTAAGTGTGAGCTTTACAATTGTTTATCATCACTTAGTCTCAACTCTCCCATTGGTAAAATGTGCACAGCTTGGAGGTGTTCTTCTGGGAGATGGACCCAGATTTTTTTGAATTTTTTTTAATAAATTAATTTTTATTGGTGTTCAATTTACCAACATACAGAAAAACACCCAGTGCTCATCCCGTCAAGTGTCCCCCTCAGTGCCCGTCACCCATATCCCCCCACCCCCCACCCTCCTCCCCTTCCACCACCCCTAGTTCGTTTCCCAGAGTTAGGAGTCTTTATGTTCTGTCTCCCTTCCTGATATTTTTTGAATTTTTTAATCCAGAATTACTCTTTTAGGTAGGTGCTATTGATCCTATTTTGTAGATAAGGTAATAAATGAAGTTAAGATAACCTTTCCTGAGGATACATTGCTAATAAATTGTATACCAGAATCCCAAGTCAGGTCTATCTGATTCCAAGGCAGAGTCTCTCCACCCAGTGTACTTGGAAATGCACTTGACTTTTTCATCCATCTCTCAGAAGGTGAAAGCCTGATAAAGTACGTGATATTTTTAGACAATTGCCAAGTGCTATATCAATGTGAGGTATTGTTGTTTCTTTTATGTGTTCTTAGCCACTTATTGGAAAATAGCAGTACGATCCAAGGCATAAATAAGTTTTCTATTTTCTGCTTTATGGATGAGGAAATTGAGGCCCATGGGATAAGGAAGGATATCTACATAGGCAGAAAGTAAGAGAGTAGTGTCAGTTCCTAGTCTAGTTCTAAAGCCCATCGTCCAGTCTTTCTCCTTATTCTTCTCTAGACCTGAGTTTTTATTCTGGCATAGGGGCTGATTCCATCACTATGTACTGATTCCTGTGTTGGAACTTCCCAATCAGCTAAGACACTCTAGCGAGGTAAGAGTAGGTTACTAGTAAGGAAAGAGGTAATGACACTGATGATAGTATTTTTTAAAGACTATATGCATACAGGTAATCATTCAAACTTCATGACAGTTGGATATAACACTATATGGCAACCCTTCCATACTTTATGAATTCAGAAACGGTCATTGTGGTGCATTAGGATTTTGGCAGAGCACCCGCCTCAAGAGAATACTCTGTAGCAGCTCTACCATAAGGCACTATCTCCAGTTTTCCTGTTGAATCATTCCAGCCAGGTTACTTACTACATTTTTCTGGGCTTGTTTATCTTCATTTCCTAAGTTTGTTTGAAAAACCCTAACAACTAGGACATTCAGAGAAGCTCTTGTATGTGCAAATTTGCCTGTAAATCTGAATTCTCTATGAGATGTTACTACCAAAATGTTGAATCTAATAAAACTGTAAGCCACCATGATTTTTGTGTGTCATTCAGAGATACAGATCAACATTCTCCTGTACTTTACTTTTTTGAATCGATTATCAGTCCAAAGGAAGAGCTTTGCAAGTAGTTTGTTACTAAAATGATTTATTTTTTGGATTTAGGTACACATGATGATTCTCTCAATTCTTTGAACCTCTCAGTTGCCTGTTCTTTTTTCTCTTTCTGGACCAGGGTTTTGGAAATTCATTTAAGGTTTGTTTGTAGTTCCCTGTCGTATAACATGAAAGTTCTAACTTAATTTTAATATTCTAGTTTAAATTTAATATTAATAATTAGATCACCGATAGCATATTGTTCTCTAGATGCAGAAATGACACCATTACCTAATAAACTTCTTTTTGCTGCATTTACAGGCCTCCACAAGATGTTACTGCATTGGGCAAATTGATGATGTGGAATTCACTTTTAGAAAGTTAGATAATTAGCCTTTCCTTTGATATATATGACTGTCTCTATTTGTAATATATATTTTATGTATATTTTATGTATATGTATTTTGTTTGCCAGGTAACTGAATATTGTCAGATTCCTTTTTCAGTATCTAGATCAGTTGGAAATTTAAAAAAAACATCAATGGTAAGTTTGAATTGGCACGTGGTACTCAATGTATCTTAAAATGATTTTTTCTTAATCACTATTAGAAACAAATGAATAGGGCACCCTGGGTGGCTCAGCAGTTTAGCCTCTGCCTTTGGCCAGGGCCTGATCGTGGAGACCCAGGATCAAGTCCCACATTGGGATCCCTGCATGGAAAGCCATAAACTACCAGAACTGGAACAGGAAGAAATAGCAAATCTGAACAGGCCAATAACCAGGGAGGAAATTGAAGCAGTCATCACAAACCTTCCAAGACACAAAAGTCCAGGGCAAGATGGCTTCCCTGGGGAATTGTATCAAACGTTTAAAAAAGAAACCATACCTATTCTACTAAAGCTGTTTGGAAAGATAGAAAGAGATGGAGTACTTCCAAATTTGTTCTATCAGGCCAACATCACCTTAATTCCAAAACCAGATAAATACCCCACCAAAAAGGAGAATTATAGACCAATATCCCTGATGAACATGGATGCAAAAATTCTCAAGAAGATACTAGCCAATAGGATCCAACAACACATTAAGAAAATTATTCACCATGACCAAGTAGGATTTATCCCTGGGACACAAGGCTGGTTCAACACTCGTAAAACAATCAGTGTGACTCATCATATCAGCAAGAGAAAAACCAAGAACCATATGACCCTCTCATTAGATGCAGAGAAAGCATTTGACAAAATACAGCATCCATTCCTGATCAAAACACTTCAGAGTGTTGAGATAGAGGGAACTTTCCTCGACATCTTAAAAGCCATCTACGAAAAGCCCACAGCAAATATCATTCTCCATGGGGAAGCACTGGGAGCCTTTCCCCTAAGATCAGGAACAAGACAGGGATGTCCACTCTCACCACTGCTATTCAACATAGTACTGGAAGTCCTAGCCTCAGCAATCAGACAACAAAAAGATATTAAAGGCATTCAAATGGCAAAGAAGAAGTCAAACTCTCCCTCTTCACCGATGACATGATAATCTACACAGAAAACCCAAAAGCCTCCACCCCAAGATTGTTAGAACTCATACAGGAATTTGGTAGCGTGGCAGGATACAAAATCAATGCCCAAAAATCAATGGCATTTCTATCCACTTATAATGAGACTGAAGAAAGAGAAATTAAGGAGTCAATCCCATTTACAATTGCACCCAAAATCATAAGATATCTAGGAATAAACCTAACCAAAGAGGTAAAAGATCTATACCCTAAAAACTATAGAACACTTCTGAAAGAAATTGAGGAAGACACAAAGAGATGGAAAAATAGTCCATGCTCATGGATTGGCAGAATTAACATTGTGAAAATGTCAATGCTACCCAGGGCAATTTACACGTTTAATGCAATCCCTATCAAAGTACCATGGACTTTCCTCAGAGAGTTAGAACAAATTATTTTCAGATTTGTGTGGAATCAGAAAAGACCCCGAATAGCCAGGGGAATTTTAAAAACGAGAACCATAGCTGGGGGCATAACAATGCCAGATTTCAGGTTGTACTACAAAGCTGTGGTCATCAGGACAGTGTGGTATCGGCACAAAAACAGACACATAGATCAATGGAACAGAATAGAGAATCCAGAAGTGGACCCTCAACTTTATGGTCAACTAATATTCGATAAAATAGGAAAGACTATCCATTGGAAGAAAGACAGTCTCTTCAATAAATGGTGTTGAGAAAATTGGACATCCACATGCAGAAGAATGAAACTAGACCACTCTCTTGCACCATACACAAAGATAAACTCAAAATGGATGAAAGATCTAAATGGAGACAAGATTCCATCAAAATCCTAGAGGAGAACACAGGCAACACCCTTTTCGAACTTGGCCACAGTAACTTCTTGCAAGATACATCCACAAAGGCAAAAGAAACAAAAGCAAAAATGAACTATTGGGACTTCATCAAGATAAGAAGCTTTTGCACAGCAATGGATACAGTCAACAAAACTAAAAGACAACCTACAGAGTGGGAGAAGATATTTGCAAATGACGTATCAGATAAAGGGCTAGTTTCCAAGATCTATAAAGAACTTCTTAAACTCAACACCAAAGAAACAAACAATCCAATCATGAAATGGGCAAAAGACATGAAGAGAAATCTCACAGAGGAAGACATGGACATGGCCAACATGCACATGAGACAATGCTCTGCATCACTTGCCATCAGGGAAATACAAATCAAAACCACAATGAGATACCACCTCACACCAGTGAGAATGGGGAAAATTAACAAGGCAGGAAACAACAAATGTTGGAGAGGATGCGGAGAAAAGGGAACCCTCTTACACTGTTGGTGGGAATATGTACTGGTGCAGCCACTCTGGAAACTGTGTGGAGTTCCTCAAAGTGTTAAAAATAGACCTGCCCTACGACCCAGCAATTGCACTGTTGGGGATTTACCCTAAAGATTCAGATGCAATGAAACGCCAGGACACCTGCACCCTGATATTTCTAGCAGCAATGTCCACAATAGCCAAACTGTGGAAGGAGCTCGGTCTCCATCGAAAGATGAATGGATAAAGAAGATGTGGTCTATGTATACAATGGAATATTACTCAGCCATTAGAAACGACAAATACCCACCATTTGCTTCAACATGGATGGAACTGGAGGGTATTATGCTGAGTGAAATAAGTCAGAGAAGAACAAAAATAATATGTTCTCATTCTTTTGAGGAATATAGATAATAGTGAAAGGGAGTAGAAGGCAAAGGAGAAGAAATGGGTAGGAAATATCAGAAAGGGATACAGAACATAAAGACTCCTAACTCTGGGAAATGAACTAGGGGTGGTGGAAGGGGAGGAGGGTGGGGGGTGGGGGTGAATGGGTGACGGGCACTGAGGGGGACACTTGACGGGATGAGCACTGGGTGTTTTTCTGTATGTTGGTAAGTTGAACACCAATAAAAATTAATTTATTAAAAAAAGAAAAAATTTATTTCTCACAAACAGAGCATGTTGCAGCATTAAACAAATCTTCCTCATTTCTCACATTTGCATAATGACTTTCTCGGATCTAATCCCCAAATATGTTAACATCAGTCTTAAATTCCCGTTCTGTTAGGTGATACTCCTACGTCTATATCCTGACACTGTTGCACAGTGATGTTCAGAATTCACAATCAGGGTTTGCTAAACCTGCCTGTATCTCTAACTGCTACCCCAAAGTTCTTATCAATATTTTTCCCTACTTGAAAGTGTCTCCCCACTGAGGACATCGCTTCCCCTAAAGTCCTGTCAATTGAAGGCTATGTCCTCCATTGCCCTCTTCCCACAAATGCCTGGAACGCAGAAGGCAAGAGGTGGGGAGAGGTGGGTGGGGGTGGGGGCATAGTTGTTCCTCTGGAGGCTCAGGAATTGTAACAAGACCTTTAATCATTGCTGTGACCAGGCTCTCTCCCTCCTCCTTTCTAAAATTTCATGTTTTTTACAATAATCTTGAGGAATTACCCATATGTATTGCACTCACTATATTCCTCCCTACTTATAAGCCTTTTATTACTCCTTTGTGTTTCCTCTTATTCCTTGAAGACTTACACCACAATTCTTATCAAAATCCTTGATAATTTTATTATCTACATTGATGACTTTTGATCCTGGTGTCTCACTCAGTGACTCCATGTCCTTCTCTCCAGTGGATTTGGCTCTCAGCATGCTTCAGCTACTCACATAATCATGCCTATGTTTGTAATTACTAATTTCCACTGCCTTAAGAACCCAGCTCACCAATCACCAGCTCCTATCTTTCCAGCTTACTTCTTCTAGTACTCTAATTCCAAAAATGCCACAGACCCACTTGGACTTTCGGTCCATCATTTCTACTGCATTTTCGATGTTCTTTATGACCTCATCCTTGTGCCTTCCTTTTCAATATTACTAGCTTAAATTCCATGGAAGGTTTAATTTCTTTCAGGCATGTACCTGTAACTCCGTTATGCAATGCTCCCTTCAGAGCATTTGCTTGAATAATCACAATCCTAGTTTAAAACAAATTTCCTCCTCCTTGGGATCTGAACTCACAAAGTTTCATGCAGCTAAAGAAAAACACATACCATGTGAGTTCTGTGATCATTTGAGTCTCACCACAAGTAGGACTTTAATGGCACCCAATATATTTTTCCTATTCTGTTCACTCTTCTGCATTCCTGGAAGACTAGGCCAGACCTCTTCTCAAATTAATAATGCATCCTCACCGATCCTTACTGAGTCTATGACTTCTTATTCTTCTCCATTTCTCAGAGAAAACAAACAAATAGAAAGAAATAAGAGATGTTCCATAAACTCCTGCCACCATATTTGCTCCCCCCCTTTTAGGTTAGAAAAGGATTTGGGCACAAGATTGTCTTTTCAAAATTTTGTTTTGTTTAAAAAATACCCATATGCAGAATGGATACTTATCTCTTATTTATATAAATCTAGTATCTAAAACTTACAGGTCGAGATTCCAGTGTAAGTGCTAAATAAATGAAAGACTTCATCAATGAAGGATCAGTGAGCTAAAAATTAAAAGTTGAGAGGTAAATATTTGTCAAAGAAAGAATGCATGTCACTCTTATTTGCATTCTATTTAATCATTTATCCATAATACAAATATCCATTAACCCCTGTTGTGTCTATGAAAGTACTGAGTAAATATTTTCTGGGTGAATAAGTGAATCCATTGATAGGGAGTCAGGAGGAGGAGTTTCTAAAACATAGCACAAAATTCCAGGAAACTTTTATTTGATTTTTTTAATTTGAATTCAATTTGCTGGAGTGTCTGGGTGGGCTCAGGTCATGATCCTGGGACGCTGGGATTGAGCCCGACATCAGGGATTCCTGCTCAAGCAAGGAGCCTGCTTCTCACTCTCTGCCTCTTCCCTCTGCTCATTCTCTCTCTCTCTCAGTAAATAAATAAATAAAATCTTAAAAATAAACAAATTAAATTTGCAACATCTAGTATAACACCCAATGCTCATCACATCCCATGCCCTCCTTAATCCCCATCACCCAGTTACCCTATCCTCCCCACCCACTTTCCTTCAGCAACACTCAGTTTGTTTCCCAGAGTTAAAGAGTCTCTCATCATTTGACCAGGAAACCTTTAATAAAATAGTTAAATAATCCTTTTTCTAAGAGAGCTATTCCAACACAAGATTATGAATTATTAGTAATTATTTCCCCAAATGAAGATGATTCTATCAGTGGTATCAATGGTACTACAGAATTTACTGTATTAGATGAGATCTTTTTTTTTCATTTAAAAATAGTTATAATAGCCATTTTTCAGAATGATGTGCAAATATATTTTATCTTATAAGAAACTGGCCATTTATACAGTCAAAAAATCTAAATATAATCTAATATAAAAACACTGTGTCATTCATTTTTCTCTTATATAAATGGTATATTTTTAAAAAGTGGTTATATAAAATATGTGGTTAGAATAATTCTTAAAGAAAAAACTGGGTCATAGAACTAGAAGACAATATAGGAGAACACCTAGATAATCTTGGGTATGGTGATGCCTTTTTGATATAACACAAGACACAACCCATGAAAGAAATAATTGATAAGCTGAACTTCATTAAAATGAAAAGCTTTTGCTCAATGAAATTCAATGTCAAGGGAATTAGAAGACAAGGTATAGACCAGGAGAAAATATTTGCAACCAATTAAATAATGGGCCAAAGACCTTAAAATATATACAGATATAAAACAAGCATATGAAAAATAGTCCACATTATATGCCCACAGAAAAATGCAGAGGATACCACAAAATACCTAGTAGAATTCCTAAAATCTGGAACACTGGCAACACTAATTGCTGGTGAGGATGTGAAGCAATGGGAACACGCTCATACACTGCTGATGAGATGCAAAATGGTCTAGCCATATTGGAAAGCAATTTGACAGGTTCTTATAAAACTAAACGCACCATTTGATCCAGCAACCACTCTTCCTGGCATTTACTCAGAAAAGTTTTAAATGTGTCCACACAAAAACATACACATAGATCTTTAAGTCATAATTGCCAAAACTTGGTAACAACCAAGATATCCATCATTTTTTAATTTTTTTATTCTTTTTCAGTAGGTAAATGGAAAAATAACTATGGTACATCTGACAAGGGAATTTTATTCAGTGCTAAGAGGAAATCAGCTTTCAAGCCATGAAAAGACACAGAGAGACCCTAAGTACATATTACGAAGTGAATGACACCAGTTGAAAAGACTATAGACTGCGTGATTATGACTAAATGATATTCTGGAAAAAGTAAAAATATGGAAATAGTAAAAATGTCAACAGTGGCAGAAGAAAGGATAAATGTACAGAGCACATGTTTAGGGCAGTGGAACTACTCTATATGATTTTAGAATGATGGATAAGTGTCATTATATGATTGTCTAAGCCCACGGAATGCACAACAGCAAGCACTAACCTCGAGGTTAATTCTGGACTCTGGGTGATTTTGATGTTCAATGTAGATTCATCATTGGTAACAAATGCACTACCTAGTGAGTGATGCTGATAATGCAGGAGGCCACGTGTGTGTGTCAGTGGGCAATGTGTGGAAAATCTCCATGATCCTCCCAGTCCTGCTGTGAAGCTTACATTGCTCTAAAAAATAAAGTTTAAAAAAAGAATATATTTTTCAATTGCAGTTTAAGTCTGAAATGTTTTCATAATTTAAACCCAACACCGATCACCTTTTTTTCCACTAAAAGTTGAGACAAACAACTAACAAATGTGTTAGAACACATTTTTATATTATAGACATGAGACCCAATCTCAGCAAATAAAAGGCACTTAGTTGAGTTGATGATTACAACTAGCCCCATCTGCCCCATTCATGGAATGAATTACAAGTATGCTATAAAAATACATTTTTCTATAGAAGATTTATTTCCTTAAACAGCAATTTTTAAAATTTGGGACTAGTTTCCAACCAGACATTAAGAATGAACATCTCAATTTATCACCAGTTAACGTGAATGCATTACATTTGGAGAATATGTAATATCCTTATTATAGATGAGTTATATGAAGATTGCTTCCAAAGGGAAAAACGTGTTGTAGATTCTTTATATTGTCCTGTTACCAGTTTGATTCCTAGATTCAAAACAATGGATTATAAAATACATTACCACTTTTTTAAAAAAGTAACTAAGAAACTTAACTTTGATAAAATATTCAAAAGGAAATGCACTGTGCCCTTAAATCAGCATATATGCTTTGCCACTCTTGACAATGATGAACACATAGCACAGCTAAATAAAATATCATTTCCAGCAAATACCTGAATCATAGAACTCCCTATGGGATTTTCTTTCTCAGGGAGTAAAATTTAATAGTCAAAACTTTCCAAACAGAGCAAGGTGCTCTAAAAACAAAGTTTTACAAATTTTACAAGTACTACAGTTAGTTTTTTTATACAGATTAATTAGTAGTATATTAAATCTAACTGATACATGGATGACTACTGACAAACTATGATTTAAGGAATTGTGTCAGGGTAACCCCCCTAAGGAAGCAACTTGCTTTGGGTTTTTGTGAACAAGATCCAGGACTCTGGCAGAAAAAAACCCACAAAGGCTGAAGGGGCTGCTGTTAATACTTCAAATGACCAGCATGTCTCCCAAAGGAGTGGAAGGATGGGAAGGGAAGAAAAACGACCAGGGTCCACAATCCCTTTGAATCACCTCCTTAAAACCCTTCCATTACATATCTGGTTTCGACGAGCTCTATGTCAGGTGAGGTGCAGAAAAACAGGATAGAAATGGGGATGGGAGGAAAGCTAACAAAACTACCATAAAAGTAAAAGAGAAAGAAATACCATAGGATATCATCAAGGGGAGACGGCATCAAACATCAGCAGGCATGTCCGCCCACTGGATTCTGTTCAACAGCACACCTTTAAATACTAAGGTCATATGTTGGATGTGGGAGTGTAACAGGTCTCCTTCAAGGTAGGTCTCTGGGCCTGTCTTTATAGATGCATAAGCACATCCAAGGACACTGGGTAATAAGATTTTCTTCTCTATTATCAGGCAATTTCAGTATCAAGTGATTTGCTTGTTTGATTATATTGATTTTGCATCTTAGCAGCAGGTAGAAAGAATCAGTGTGAAAAGGTCAGCATGTCAAGGGAAGAACTGCAAATCTTAGACTAATCGTTATAGTAATGAAAAATACTCAAAGTCAGTGACACTGACATACTAAAGCCAGTTGAGCTTTGTCTACCCCATTTTTGTCCAGCCCAATGCATTTTAATTACTGACTTACCTTTGTAGTACATTGCCAGCTGGAATCTTACTTAACAACTCTATGTATCTTGTTCTACTTCATAACTAACATTTTGTTTTTTAATCTTGTGTTTTGTAGGTGCACAAATTACATTAGTGTACACGTGCATTTGGAGAGTTCTTTTTATGAAATTATCACTATTTGTTCTTTTAGGTTTGACTCTGTTGAATGCAAGGCTACATTCGTTAAAAGGTCCATAGTTTGGGGCAAAATCTGAACCATCCTAGCTACAAATCCCCAAAAGCCCCTCTCATTACCCTAATGAAGAATGTGAATATGTATCAGTCAAGGTCCAAGCAGAGCAGATGGCATATTCAAAAGATTAACTGAAAGAAACGTAACTAAGGGGCTATTAAGGGAATAACCAAGGTCAAGTTAAATACCACATTTCCAGCAAAAGCAAGAAACCCCACCACCTACCCTTAGGCCCAAAGTACATGGAAAGGGCAAAGCAGGATGGTGGTCTAGCCAAACGGAAGCTAGACCCGTGTGAGAGCAGCCTTTACACAGAACCTGAGGCCAAAGGGTGAGAATGCTTCCTTCCATGAAGAAAGGTAACAAATGCTTCAGCCTCTCAGCTGCCATGCTTGGACTCTCTTCCCCCCAAACCCACTAGGAAGCCAGGCAGCAAGGGAGTGTGGGTAACACAGGTTGAGGGATCTCCTCGGACATGGAGCAGAGAGGAAACATGAAGTGCATGACTTTGATACAGCAAATGCAAGTGATAAAAAGAGGAGAAAATGTCATGTTGAATTATTTTCAAGAGATTAAAAAAAATAATAGGTAAATTTTCATTTTCCCGGTAATGACAGACTAGCTCGTAGCAATCTATATAATATCCTCTCAAAACGAAGCAAAAAACTAAGGAAAAAACTAGAAATTATTCAAACAAGCAGACAATAAAAATCAACCATCTATTTAAAGGCAATGAAAAATTAGCAAGTAAGTGTGTGCTTGAAAGGTGATTATGGCAGGAGAAGAGATGCTCACAGGGGAAGACTTGGTGCCACACGTCGCTCTTCTTGACAAGCAAACATCCATTTCTAAGATGAGAGGGAATAGCTGAGAAGCTGAGCAGGATGGCTGCTAAGGGACGGAGACCATAAATGGAGTTTCTCCACATTTCTGAAGACTGGTAGGTGCAACCCAGACGCCAAGGATGCTAAGCCCGCCATGCCTGAGTAACAAGATCTCCCTGCAAGTGAGACTTGGGCAAGGGAGCACCGCTGCCTCCTCCAGGAACCCAGCGACCCCGAGGCCATGCAGGCCAGAGGGCTGGGGCCCTGCAGCAGTGGGCAGCTCCAGCACCAGGACGGCACACAGGGCTTGCCACTGAGTAGGGCCCCTTACAAATTCCCAAGAATTTCATGTAGGACTTCTGAAAACAAGTAACCACAGGAGTAAGGGAGAAGCAGAAATACACCAGGACTTAAAAGCACTAAACTCAGCCTTGATCGAGCTTGACCTGACTTGTACTAAGATGATACGTCCATATGCTGACTACAGGCTGAAGATAATGTATCATCTAGAGCTCTGAGAGTTTTTCATATTAATTAAGTCTCCGACTTCATAAGATGTTAATAGACACGGCAAGAGATACAGCTAAGAGCAAAAAACAGCAGTAGAAGTAGACTCAGTGCTGATTCAGATGTTGGAATTCTCAGACACAAATGACAAAATAATGACAACTAAGGTGCTCAGGAAAGAGCTGGTAATCTGTTAAATTTCACCAGAGAACTAGAGGCTATGAAAATGGTCTAATGTAAACTCTAGGCATAAAAAATACAGTAATGAAATTATGAACTCAAAGGTCTTATTAAACATAATATTGGCAAATGTCAGCCTACAGTCCAAGTGCAGAATACTTGATAATGGATTTTGTATTGGAACAGGTCATAGCCACGTGGTTACATAATGTGTCTGACTCTCTGTGTATTAGGATGCCCAGTTTTCTACCTGTATGTCCTAAGCATAAGATATTTCTTATCTAGTCTTTTACAAAAAAAAAAAAAAAAAAAGTCACTCATCCATGGATTAGGTAAAGAAGAATGGAGGATTGGAATAAAGTTCAGGAGAAAATATCCAGACTAGAGCACCAGAAGAGCTTTTACATGTGAACAAAGAGAAGGAAGAAAAAGATAAAATGTGTGTATATGGAATAACGTCTAATTTATGTAATTGCAAATGAAGCAACACAGAAGAGAGAAGGTGATGCTAACATAATACTTGAAGAAATAATGGCTGAGATTTTCTAAAAATGATAAAATGCATCATCTATAGATTCAAGAATGATAGATCCCAGGCAGGTAAACACAAAGAAGCAAACTAGCATAAGACATATGAATCTGAGCATATTAAAATATAAGTTAAAAAGAAATTAGAAACTGAAAAGCAGCCAGGGGTGGGAGCATTAAGAGAAGTTTAGCCTTCATGGAGTAACAATAAAATTGACAGTTAAGTATTATCATCTTAAATGATGAAAGCCAGAAGGCAATGGAATAACCTTTAAATTCCAGAAAGAACATGACTGCCAAACAGAATTCTATATCTGTATCTTTTGGACTGAAGAATAGAAATCAATATCTCCAACCAAAATAAGATGGAGTGAATTCATCAGCAGCACACTCTCATTTGAAAGAGTTACGAAAATTACTTTTTCCAGGACAAAAATACGATAACAGAGAGAAACACTAAAATCATTAAGGTACAGAGTAATGGAAAGAAAAAATGTGTGGGCAAATATAAGTAAATTATGACCCTAAAAGCAGAAACAATAGCTCATGGAGTATAAAATGCATGTAAAATTAAAATACACGAACTACATAGAGCCTATGATCCAGAACTCCATCCCTAAAGTCCATGCGGAGGGCACTTACACACACAACCAAAAAGACAGGGATAATCAGGTTCATTAAAATAATAATTTTTCTCATCATTGAAAACAAGGTAAATGCACCTTCAGAGAATTTCTTCTAATTACAGGTAAGATGTCCAGAACGGCAAGAGACCATCATTGCACTTTAAGAGCGAGAAGGAGTCAAACTGTAAAAGCCTTTGTGTTTTTAAGCCCATTTTAGAGGCAAAGGTCTCAGGAAGGCTCAAGGTGTCAACTGACATGAAGAGAGACATTTCCCAGGGCAAAGGGGCTGGGACTGGGGAGAAGGGCTGGTCACTGTGAGCAAGCTCCCCCAGGGATGGGGAAGAGGGTGGGGTCACAGGAGCACCCTCCTCTGGGGATGGAGAGGAGGGAGGGCAGGTCACAGGAGCACCCTCCCCTGGGGATGGAGAGGAGGACTGGGTCACGGGAGCACCCTACCCCAGGGATGGAGAGGAGGGCCAGTCACAGGAGTACCCTCCCACCCGCCAGGCCCTCCCGGGGCCCTGTCCTGTGTCCTGCCCCTGGAGCATCCTGGTGTGGAGGTGGAGGGCTGGCTAGTCCGGGGGCCAGGCTGAAGGACCCTTGGGGACCCTCCCCCGCAGAGTGTCAGGGGTCCAGGGCCACCCTGAAGCCTGGCTGTGTCCTGGTTCCCACAGGAAGGGAGACACAGGCCTAGGGCAGGCACTGTTGGGCCAGAGCCAGTAGCCAAAGCCTTCGTGCAGAGCAGGGGGACCGGGAGGAGGTGGGTGGGGTGCCCCCGACCCCCGGACATCACAGCACCCCCTCACCTGCACCCTGAGCTGCCCACACCGTGCTTTCCGGGAGCTGGGCCTGGCTGCACCACCGGCCTGGCCACAGGGGGACCTGGCCCCGAGGTGCAGCGGCCTGGCTCCCAACTTTCTGGACGCTGCTGAGTGGGGACATATCTGGGTGTGAAGTGTCCTTTTTGCATCTATGTGATCACAGTTTGTCGGACACATTGATGGGTGGAATGAGCTGCTCAAAGGGGTCTTAAGGCCTGCAGGACGGGAGGCGTGTCTGGAGTGGGTTTAAAGGCTCGAGTCGGAGCATCTCCGTAATCCCCTATAAAGGCAGCAGGATTATGTCCTTGCTTTTCTTTTGGTTGCTGCACTCTCAGATTGCAGAGAATGCCCATAACTAAAGTTTGTTCTTAATTAAGTAAATTCATTCTAACCAGACCCAGAAATCCCGTGCGACTCCCTTTGAAAGGCTGCGGTACGGGGGCCGTGTTCCTGTGAGTGGCTCAACCTTCAGAGACTGTCCCCCCGTGACCGAATCCCCATCGTGCCTGCTTATGCAGCTTTCTCCTTGTTACAACCCCATCACGGAGCCAGGTGCCACCCTAGTTAAGCCTCAAAAAGACAAATCGCTCATCTTTTATTTACCGGTAACTTTTGTCAAAGCCTCGTCGGGGTGGCTTTATGTCCTGTTTCACAAGTACATCAAACTCTTTCTCTTTTTCCTTCCAACCTGGAAAGATCCACTCGGCATTCACCGCCCAGGAGGCAGAAATGCAGGTTTCTCTGTGCTGTCTTCTTACTTGCATCCTTTTTTTCTTAAATAATAAATTTATTTTTATTGGTGTTCAATTTGCCAACATATAGAATAACACCCAGTGCTCATCTGGTCAGGTGCCCCCCTCAGTGCCCGTCACCCATTCACCCCCACCCTCTGCCTTCCTCCCCTTCCACCACCCCTAGTTCGTTTCCCAGAGTTAGGAGTCTCTCATGTTCTGTCTCCCTTTCTGATATTTCCTACCCATTTCTTCTCCCTTCCCTTCTATTCCCTTTCACTATTATTTATATAACCCAAATGAATGAGACCATATAATGTTTGTCCTTCTCCGATTGACTTACTTCACTCAGCATAATACCCTCCAGTTCCATCCACATCGAAGCAAATGGTGGGTATTTGTCATTTCTATTGGCTGAGTAATATTCCATTGTATACATAAACCACATCTTCTTTATCCATTCATCTTTCCATGGACACCGAGGCTCCTTCCACAGTTTGACTATTGTGGACATTGCTGCTAGAAACATCGGGGTGCAGGTGTCCTGGCGTTTCATTGCATCTGAATCTTTGGGGTAAATCCCCAGCAGTGCAATTGCTGGGTCGTAGGGCAGGTTTATTTTTAACTCTTTGAGGAACCTCCACACAGTTTTCTAGAGTGGCTGCACCAGGTCACATTCCCACCAACAGTGTAAGAGGGTTCCCTTTTCTCCACATCCTCTCCAACATTTGTGGTTTCCTGCCTTGTTAATTTTCCCCTTTCTCACTGGTGTGAGGTGGTATCTCATTGTGGTTTTGATTTGTATTTCTCTGATGGCCAGGGAGGCAGAGCATTTTCTCATGTGCGTGTTGGCCATGTCTATGTCTTCTTCTGTGAGATTTCTCTTCATGTCTTTTGCCCATTTCATGATTGGATTGTTTGTTTCTTTGGTGTTGAGTTTAAGAAGTTCTTTATAGACCTGGGAAACTATCCCTTATCTGATATGTCATTTGCAAATATCTTCTCCCATTCTGTAGGTTGTCTTTTAGTTTTGTTGACTGTATCCTTTGCTGTGCAAAAGCTCCTTATCTTGATGAAGTCCCAATAGTTCATTTCTGCTATTGTTTGTTTTGCCTTCTTGGATGTATCTTGCAAGAAGTTACTGTGGCTGACTTCAAAAAGGGTGTTGCCTGTGTTCTCCTCTAGGATTTTGATGGAATCTTGTCTCACATTTAGATCTTTCATCCATTTTGAGTTTATCTTTGTGTATGGTGCAAGAGAGTGGTCTAGTTTCATTCTTCTGCTTGTGGATGTCCAGTTTTCCCAGCACCATTTACTGAAGAGACTGTCTTTCTTCCAGTGGATAGTCTTTCCTCCTTTGTCGAGTATTAGTTGACCATAAAGTTGAGGGTCCACTTCTGGATTCTCTATTCTGTTCCATTGATCTATGTGTCTGTTTTTGTGCCAGTACCATACTGTCTTGATGACCACAGCTTTGTAGTACAACCTGAAATCTGGCATTGTGATGCCCCCAGCTATGGTTTTCTTTTTTAAAATCCCCCTGGCTATTCGGGGTCTTTTCTGATTCCACACAAATCTTAAAATAATTTGTTCTAACTCTCTGAAGAAAGTCCATGGTATTTTGAAGCAAAAGGCTCAGCAGTTTAATACCGCCTTCAGACCAGGGCATGATCCTGGAGACCCAGGATCGAGTCCCGCATCAGGCTCCCTGCGTGGAGCCTGCTTCTCCCTCTGCCTGTGTCTCTGCTTCTCTGTCTCTGTCTCTCTCTCTCTCTCTCTGCATCTCTCATGAATAAATAAAAATCTTTAAAAAAAAATCCAAATGGTCTTACATCAGTGCTTTGTTCAAAACTCCTCAGTGGTCCCTTGCTTCATTGAGAGTCTGTAGTAAGCTTGATAACTCTGCCCTCTATGGCTCCTAATTCTCATCCCTTCTCTTTTTAATTGTGCCTTCCACGTTCTGCTCCAGCATCCTATTCTCAAACATGTCAATATTGCTGCCATATCAGGTTCCTTATATCTGTTTTTCCCTTTTTCTAAGATTCTTTTTAAAAATTTAATTGAGAGAGAGAGAGAGAGAGAGAGAGAGAGAGAGAGAGAGACTGAATGAGTCGGGTGAGGTGTAAGGCAAGAGGTAGAAACAGACTCCTCGCTAAGCCCAATGTATGGCTTCACCCCTGTGGCTCTAGGGAGGTCTTCAAAGGGGCCTTGACCAGAGGACTCCACCCTGGAGTGGAGGAGGGCCTCCATGAGGAGTCCACTCGAAGACACTGAGATCATGACCGGTCAGACATGTAATTGTCTGAGCTGCCCAGACACTCTGCCTCAAGGTTCTTTTTCCCTAGATATGTACATGGTTATCCCCCTCATATGCAAGGAGACTTTCCTGACCACTGTATTTAATATTATAACCTCCCACTATTTCCTAATCTCTGTTCCCTACTTTATTTTTCTCTTATCGATTATGACCTATCACCACCTGATACTATGTACTAATATTCTCTTTCCCCTACGTTCATATCTTATGCTCCCTTGTTGTACCTAAGACCTAGAACATTTGTCTGGCCAATTGTAGACTTTTAAATATTTGTGGAGTGAGCAAATGCATGTATGAAATGTGAGCTCTATCAGACAGTTTTTTTTCAGTAGACATTAAGCATTTGGAATTATTTGAAGATGTTAGTGTATAATTTCACAGAGCATTTTTCCTATGTTTGGGTAATTGTGCATTATAATGTAAAGAGTATTTTTGGTCTAGTTGAGTAGCTGTTTCTATTAAACCACAAAAGTTATTGTTAGGGTTCTCCTTAGCAGCATATTAATAGGGAAAAGTAGAGAACGTAGGCTATTCACGTCAGTTCCACAGTTCTCTAAAGTGAAGCCATTGTAGATGTCACTGAGAGAAGAGGAAGAGCCAAAAACAGGAGGAAGAGAAGGCATAAAAAATATGAAGCAAGTAAGTAGCAAGTAATGTTGTGAGGTACAAATGCTCTGACTCATTTGTTCTAGTTCCTCCCACAGGAAACATTTTTCAATATTATTAAATGTGCAATTTGTTGGATAAATATCTTCAGGTATTTTGAACCATCATGAACTCTCGTGCCCACTGCCTGGCCTCATGTTAGCTCTCAGGTACCACATCCTCAATTCAGTGAAGCTAAAGTTGTATTTCAAACAATATAATATAGCAGTGGCTTCTTACCTGGTGCCTGCATTGTGTTGTTGAGGATGGGAGGGAACTCAGTAGTGACCATTACTGTGTGCTAGATATGTGTTGAGAGTTTAACTTTTCTATCACTTGATTCCTAATGAGTAATAGAATCACATTAGGGACAGATAAAATGCTAGAAATGCAGAAAATGGGATCCAAACCCTTATTTCTCTGAATTCACAATCTACAGTCTTTCCACTTTACAAGCTACATGGATATGTCTGAAGGATAAAAGTATATTTGCACTTTGCTCAGTTTGGCTGTGATTCTGCAAAAAATTGGGAGAGATGCTTGGTCTATTGGACAGAACTAATTTAGCATTTTATTTGTATGTATTATTTGTGAATTTATCAAAATAACACAAGCAGAGAGTTTGAAATATTCAAATATGCCCAGAGTACATAACAAAACGTATGTTTCTGCTCCTCTTGCATCACCCAGATGCAACCATTATCTACTTTTTAAACTATTATTCTGACTTTTACACACATCTGTATTTTTAAATAAATGCGAAAACTAGTAATGTTTGATTCACCAGTTTGTGATATTATGGTTTGACTTCCTACTTTCATAAATGAGGATTTGATTGTTTGAATAATCTACCTCATTGTTGCTATGCTCCATCCTCCAGTATATTTAGTCAACATTTTTATTAAATCAAAATAGGTTTATATTATTATGTGTGTGCTCCTGCTGTTCATATCTGGGCACTATTTATATGCTGTGCTTATTTTTCATTCTTATGTTTTCTCCTAAAGTTAATAATGAGGCAATTCATTTTCATTTGCTTGATTCTCTTTGTATCTATTGCTAAAGTCCCCCACACTTCCCAGTAAAGCCTTTGTACAATTGTCATCAAGGCCAAACACATGAGGTAATCTGTCAGTTTCATTTTTTTCTTCAAAACATCTCTCCTAAAAATAACCATATATATTTTTTTTCTCTCTCTGAGTCCTGCTACATGACTGGCATTCTGGAACTTCTTCTTTTTTTAAACGAAAATTTATTTATTCATGAGAGACACAGATATAGACAGGGGCAGAGACACAGGCAGAGGGAGAAGCAGGCTCCCTGCAGGGAGCCCAACGTGGGACTTGATCCCCGGGATCACACCCTGAGCCAAAGGCAGATGCTCAACCACTGAGCCATCCAGGGATGATCCCTCTGCAACACTTTTTATTAGCATAATAGAATTCTTTAGCTTTTTTCTGTTGCTGATTTTTTTCTCATGTCTTGCTTTTTCTTAATTTACTCACTTGTTATGGGAAAGAATAGCTTCCAGTACTTTCATTAAATTAAAAGCATTGTATAAAAAAATAAAAATAAAAAATAAATAAATAAATTAATTAATTAAAAGCATGGTGATTAAGTCTTACTGAATTGATCTATTATGCCGGATAAATAGTTGGCGCCCTGGAATCTCATTTGCTTACTATTTTGGAGATTGTCTTGAACTTGTTTCTTGATGAATCTCTAGTTTTCTTGATCTTGTGGTTGCCTTTGATTTGCTTGTACTGCTTAGAGGCCTCTTCCAGTCGCTCCCTGTGAAAGAATGTAGTAAAAGCAAAATTTTGAAACTTTGTATGTCTGAAAATACATTATGCTTCTCACATAGTTGGTTGATAGTTTGGCTGAGTAAAAAATTCTAGATTGGAAATAATTTTCATTCAGAAAATTGGAGGTATGTTTCATCGACATTTCCCTTCCAGTGTTGCTATTGAAATAGCCAAAGTTATTTCAAGTCATCTTTTGCAAATAAGGCAATATCTTTTCTAAGATAGTTAGATCTTTTCCAATATACTTACAGCCACTGTGTACCCATACAACCATTCTGTTTTCACTTTATGTGTGGTATTCAATAAATTACATGAGCTACTTAGCACTGCATTATTAAATGGGCTTTATTTTAGCTAACTTTGCCCAACTGTTGTCTGAGTCTTTGAGCATGTTTAAAGTGGGCTAGGCTAAGCTGTGATGTTTGGTAGTCTATTCATATTAAATGCATTTTTGACTTACAATATCTTCAGCATATGATGGGTGTATTGGGATGTAATCCCATGGTAAGTCAAAGAGCTCTGCATTCATATAAGATAACTTGGCTTTAGCCTTGTTATAATACAAACTCTCTCAAATGTGCCTGCTGTCTCTTCCCACTCCACATGCACATATCCTCTGTTAAACTCTCTTCAGTGGCTAAAACTCCACACCTTTTCCAGAGTTGGGAGAGTAGCAGTAATCTAGAGATTTCATTGTTCTCAAACTTGTTTAATTCTCTTCTTTATTTTAACAACTCCTGTTATCCCGCGTTCCAAATGTGCCTAGTAGGCTGATTACTGAGGCTTTGAAGAGTCTAGAGTCTATGTCCATTTGCTCTTAGCTTTCCTGCTTTGGGCTTCAATAATACCCACCGTCTGTCTGCTTCCCAGCTCACAAGGTTTTGTCACTATGTTTCCTCCTCTGGTTTTCCCAGCTTTGGGACTTACAACTTGAAAACATTTGATTTACCATTTTGTTTGTGGGTTTTGGGAAGCAAAATTATATATATCCCAGAACTAAAAAATGATTTTCAATCTCAAAAGCTCTTAGAATCAAAAGAAGTGAATGTTAAGGTATAAAAACATAAAAAGAAAGGCATGAGTTGACTTACCTAATAATAATAATGAGGACAAAAAAAGCTGCTAAGTATATGGTGTTATGGATCAAGTGCACTTTCCATGCTTTATCTCATTTCAACCTCAGAACATCTATTACAGATAAATACTATTAATAGCTCATTTGCAAAAAAGGAAGCTGAAACACAGAGTGTTCAGCTAATTTGCCCTACTTCACAGATCTAGTATAAGGTGGAGCTCAAAATGAAACTCAAAATTCTGGTTCCAGGCTTTTAGCTATTTACCCCTTTGTCATATGTCCTCACCACATTATTATACTGAAAGGACAGAGTTGATTCACTTGGGTCATGATGAACCCTAAATATTTGGATTCTGTAGTTGCTGTGATAAAAGCCAAAATGATTTTGATTCTGATTAAAAATGGAGTCAGTGTAATTTATTACTTACTGATGTCAAAGGGGAGTAGATCATTGCATATTAGGAAGACCAACCTCTATAGTAAATATAGTTACTTAATGCTTCTTAATTTTATAGTATAGTGTAGTGTAGAAAACTGTACCTATGCATTATCAGTAAATTGAAGTATTATCAGTTCTCTGTCAGTTACCTGTGATAGCTATACAGTATTTGGTTTAAAAAGGATCTATTAGAAGAAGAAGAAGAAGAAGAAGAAGAAGAAGAAGAAGAAGAAGAAGAAAAAGAAGAAGGGGAAGAAGAAGAAGAGGAAGAAGAAGAAGAGGAAGAAGAAGAAGAAGAAGAAGAAGAAGAAGAAGAAGAAGAAGAAGAAGAAGAAGAAGAAGAAGAAGAAACAGTAATAATGTTATGCATTATTTTAAGTGCAGCCAAGGTATATGCATTATAAGCCTAGTTAGATATAAACTGCATTTATTAAGATGTGTATGACATTGATTAATAAAATTAATCTACCAGAATAGTTACACCTGTAACCTACAATATTCTGGAAGATTTATTCTCTTCAATGAATTTGTTGGAGCATATACAGTCATTCAGTATTATCCATGATGCTTTGTGCTACAAGCAATTGAAAACCACAATCAAATTTGAAATAAACTGATTCATCATCTCAAATAAAGAAATCAAAGGAAAGATGGTTCCATCTGGTTAGTTCAGCTCAGTATATGTCTGAGCACCCAGACTCTATTTACCCTATCCTGCCGTTCTGTGTGGCATCTTTGCAGATTTGCATGTATCCTGAGGGATCGTGAGGGATCCTGAGGGATCATGAAGTCCAGGTCTTACCAATATATGAAGATGCCCAGGAGTGTATGAGGGGCTATCTATTTCTATTTCTCTTAAGGATTAGAGAATTATCCCATAAAACGCTAGCCCAAAATTGGTTCCCATGGTCACAATGGAGGCACATGACCTTTCCTGACATAAAAATTGATTAAGGTGCTATAAACTACCATGGCCAATTGGAAATATGATGGATATCTAAAAATATGATGGATAAAAGGAGCAATGGATATGCGATTTGCATTGCCTTTTTAAAAATTGAAGTATAACTAACATATAATGTTATAGTGTTTTCAGGTGTACAGTATATTGATTCAACAATTCTGTTACTTAAGGGTTAAGACCATGATAGTATGGTCACCATCTTCCCCGTACAATGTTGTTACAGTATTATTGACTATATTCCTTATGCTGTACTGTTTATCTCTATATTTAGTTATTTTATAACTGGGAGCCTGTACCTTATAATCATTTTTATCTAGTTCACCCATCCTCACCCACCTCCCCTCCAACAACCACCAGTTTGTTTTTTATATATATGTCTGTTTAAAAAAATCTGTTTTAGTTTTCTTCTCTCTTTGTTTCTTTATTTGTTCATTTGTTTCATTTTTAAGGTTCACATATAAGTGAAATTGTATGTTATTTGTCCTTTTCTGATTTATTTCACTTGACATAATACCTTCTAGGTATATCATGTTGTTTTGTTTTTGTGAATCACAAAATCTTTTACAGCTGAAATAATATCTAAATATAAAATTTTTATTATACACACACACACACACACACACACACACACACACACCGCATCTTCTTTATCCATTCATATATCAATAGACACTTGAGTTGCTTCCATATTTTTGCTATTGTAAATAATAGTGCAAAGACATAGAGGTCTATATATATTTTTTCAAATTAATGGTTTTTTTTGTTTGGGTAAATACCTAGAAGTAGGATCGCTGGAACATATGGTATTTCTATTTTTAATTTTTGAGGAGGCTTCATACTGTTTTTCACAGTGGATGCACCAATTTACATTCCCACCAACAACGTATGAGGGTTCCTTTTTCTGCCCATCTTCACCAACATTTGTCATTTCTTGTCTCAATTCAGGCCATGCTGACAATGTCAGGTAATAACTTGTTGTGCTTTTGATTTGCATTTCCTTGATGGTAGTGATGTAGAGTACCTTTTCTTGTGTCTGTTGGTGAATTGCCTTTTAAACATTTAATGAAATAAATTCATACAATGAAAATTTTTTAGAATTACTTAAAGTTTCACAAAAAAAAATCCTTGTGAAAATATGAGTCATTGTTGATTATATTAAGAAAACTTAAAAAAAATTGTATATTTTTTTTGGAGTTCAGTTTGCCAACATATAGTGTAACACTCAGTGCTCATCCTGCCAAGTCCTCCCCTCAGTGCCTGTCACCCAGTCTCCCCATCCCCACATCCCCCCACCCACCTTCCCCTTCCACTACCTCTTGTTCATTTCCCAGAGTTAGGAGTCTCTCATGTGTTGTCACCCTCTTGGATTTTTTCCACTCATTTTCTCTCCTTTCCCCTTTATTCGCTTTCACTATTTCTTATATTCTCCACATGAGTGAGACCATATAATGATTGTCCTCCAACTGACTTACTTCACTCAGCATAATACCCTCCAGTTCCATCCATATCGAAGCAAATGGTGGCTATTTGTCATTTCTAATGGCTGAGGAATATTCCGTTATATATATGGACCACATCTTCTTTATCCATTCATCTTTTGATGGACACCAAGGCTCATTCCACAGTTTGGCTATTGTGGACATTGCTGCTATAAACATTGGAGTGCAGGTGTCCCAGCGTTTCATTCATCTGAATCTTTGGGGTAAATCCCCAGCAGTGCAATTGCTGGGTCGTAGGGCAGGTCTATTTTTAACTCTTTGAGGAACCTCCACACAGTTTTCCAGAGTGGCCGCACCAGGTCACATCCCCACCAACAGTGCAGGAGGGTTCCCCTTTCTCCACATCCTCTCCAACATTTGTTGTTTCCTGCCTTGTTAATTTTCCCCATTCTCACTGGTGTGAGGTGGGATCTCATTGTGTTTTGGATTTGTATTTCCCTGATGGCCAGGGGGGCGGATCATTTTCTCACGTGCTTTTTGGCCATGTCTATGTTTTCCTTTGTGAGATTTCTGTTCATGGCTTTTGCCCATTTCATGATTGGATTGTTTGTTTCTTTGGTGTTGAGTTTAAGAAGTTATTTATAGATCTTGGAAACTAGCCCTTTATCTGATACGTCATTTGCAAATATCTTCTCCCATTCTGTAGATTGTCTTTTAGTTTTGTTGACTGTATCCTTTGCTGTGCAAAAGCTCCTTATCTTGATGAAGTCCCAATAGTTTATTTCTGCTATTGTTTGTTTTGCCTTCTTGGATGTATCTTGCAAGAAGTTACTGTGGCAGAGTTCAAAAAGGGTGTTGCCTATGTTCTCCTCTAGGATTTTGATGGAATCTTCTCTCACATTTAGATCTTTCATCCATTTTGAGTTTATCTTTGTGAATGGTGCAAGAGAATGGTCCAGTTTTATTCTTCTGCACATGGGTGTCCAATTTTCCCAGCACCATTTATTGAAGAGACTGTCGTTTCCCAGGGCACAATCTTTTCTGCTTTGTCGAATATTAGTTGGCCATAAAGTTGAGGGTCCACTTCTGGATTCTCTATTCTGTTCCATTGATCTTTGTGTCTGTTTTTTGTGCCAATACTGTCTTGATCACAGCTTTGTAGTACAACCTGAAATCTGGCATTATGATGTCCCCAGCTCTCGTTTTCTTCAATATTCCCCTGGCTATTTGGGGTCTTTTCTGATTCCACGCAAATCCTAAGATTATTTGTTCCAACTCTCTGAAGAAAATCCATGGTATTTTGATAAGGATTGCATTAAATGTGTAATTTGCCATGGGTAGAAAACTTTTAATTTGATTGTATTATTTTGAAAATCCTTATGATCATAGCATCCATTTTCACATTTAAAGAGAAATACAAGCACTTTTGTACATTAGAAATATATCAAGAAATTGGTGATTAACTATTATGTAACATGCCTTCTCTCTTGGCTCAGATGTCTCTATTCGATACAAATGTAACCTTCAGAGTGGGATGTTTTAAATGTATAGTTTTTCTGGAGTTACTTTCTGTGCCTTCAATCAGAATTATTTAGTTTCTTACAGAAATTTAAGCTGTATTTGGAAACATATTAATACATGTATCCTTTTTCATTTCTTTCTTCTTTTTTTTTCATTTCTTTCTTCTTTTAGTGTAGTTCACTCAGGCTTATGTATCAGTTGAGTGAATAATATTCACTGATGGACATAAATTATTTCATAAGCACTTTATGAAAAATTGCTTAATACAATAGTGCCTTTAGATTTACACGCTCCGCTTTTTATCTGATTTCTTATGTCTTTCTAAATAGATCATTAGATGAATGAAGCTATTATATGGACTTACAAAAGAAGCATGGGTTTAGAACTTAAGGACTTCTGCTAAAATTGCTAGTATTACAGAAAAGTAAGTTAGTAGTGAGGTCTTCTTAAAAGTGATCCTACTAAGTGATCTTATGTACCACTCTTACCTTTTAACAGAATCTTTTATGCTATAATGTTGACCATTTTTGTTGTTGAAATTTTAATGGAGTAAACCAAGTAAGGCTAAATCATATTAATTATCTTAGATCTATATTAATTTACTAAAGTCCTGTGGTTTTGTTTTCACTTATTTCTTTTTGAATGACTGGCTACTATAAACATTTGGAAGAGAAAATATCTAGGATAAAAAATTTCCTTCCAGTAGTTTTCTTCTTTGATTTTTCATTTGTTCTTTTCTTTTTTGAAAAAAAAATTGCTTAAAGTAACTCTTTTTTTAAGATAGGTTTGGTTTGTTTGTTTGCCTATTTATTTATTTATTTATTTATTTATGAGAGAGATAGAGAGAATTCAATCTGGGGTAGAGACAGAAAGAAAGAGAGAATCCCCAAGCAGCTCCCTCTGATCGCACAGTCCCACCCAGGGCTTGATCCCAGGAGCCTTAGGTCGTGACCTGAGCCAAAACCAAGAGTCAGACGTTTCACTGAATAAACCACACAGATATCCCTTAAGGTAACTATTATGGATGGTGATGCAGCAAAAAGCAAATACTCGTTGCTCTCATTTCTTCCAATATGTTGCTTTTGTGATATGACCCTATTTACATTTTTATTTACTGTGTGCACAACACTTTTTCTCACTAGACTCTTACAGAGTAATCCTGGATTATGACAATGTAAGCAGTCTTCCCTTCTACTAAAATAATGTTATTAATTATTGAGTCTGAGAGAAGAGATGAATCAAATCCTGAGTCTAAGTATTGCTTTTTAATTACCTCCCAAAGGCTCTGCTTGTGTCTCTTCAAAGACAAAACCAATCTTCAATAAAATTTTACTCTTTGTATAAACAATCACTGAAGTAATAGGGACATTAAAGACTATCATTTACATGTAGAAATTCAGTAAATAGGGCTAAACATTAAAGGAAACATTACTAGATATAAGACAGTCTCAGATTAATACTTGAATGTTTTCATTGTTTCCTTACTTCCCTTCTCCACAACCTCCTTCTTTGTCATTTCTGATCCTATTAGATCTGCTGATACTGCAGAATGGTGAAGAAAACAGGAATGGCCTTCAAGGGGCTTTCATTCCAATTGCATTCCAATTGCCTAAAAAAAATCACTTGAGAATGGTGATGTCTCAGTGATAGGGTCCTGGAATAATTGGTCACTTACTGAGAGACATATTTAGAATATGTTTAATGTGAGAGTTAATATTAAAATAAATTTCAGATTTTTAAAAAATATTAAATACTGAAGTGTGATATCATAAATATCTTAGAAAAAAGTGAATATTTGAATTTTGGATTTCATGATGAAGAATCACCTTAGCTTAAAAATAATAGAAGATTCACGCCAGAACAGATGGACAGATTTGAATACATAAATATGTATTAAACCTATTTTGTATCAAAACATGGATATTTTAATATACACTAGTGTAGAGGACTGAACATATTTAAATCAAAATATTTTAGTAGATATTTTGTTTATATATGATATAAACAATTAAATATATATATATATATATGCATATATATATAATATCCCTATCCATTTCTATATTTCACATAACTACAATGGCCATGGCTTACCTATATAATAAAAATTTTTTTTAAAAATTCAGTCCTTTTTGAAAGTGTTGTTGATGGCTAAGAATGAGGTCAGGCTACAGTATTTGATAACTAAGCCAAATTAAAATTTTATTTCATATTTTAAGTAGCATATACACAAAAAACAAATTCAACAAATATTGAATCAATAAAAGTAATATTAATTTTCATTTTTTAAATGAACGTAATGGGTTTTAAGACCTATTTTATCCTCCATATTAAAATTTTAAAAATATATAAAGCTAAGTGTAACATTATCAAATCTACTATCTAATCATATTCCATTAGTTCATGTCCTTTTCTTCACTTGATGCGTTGGATGGGAAACACTCAGAAAAAAATATCACTCTAAGTATTCATAATTCCTATATTTAACCAAGCTTATTTATGCATGCGTATATATATATAGTATGTATGTATGTGTCTGCTTCAAGATGTTTTAGAGGGGACGCAGGTTTCCTCCCTTTCCTGTCACAGAAGCACACACCTAACAAAAAGGAAGGAGGATGAGGGACTCATTTATGGAAAGTTCTGCATCATACATAAAAATAACTCATATTAAGTTTTTGGCATGTGAGTCCAGAATAATAATGCTGGATTGTTATATAATCAAAAATGTTAACTTTATGGATGAGCGAGTTATGATGCCAAGGCCCATATATGCATATATTCTTAAAAAGAGTAGAACTACAAAATTTATATTTTGAAATATAAAACTTATAATAGAAAACTTATAAAATCTAAACTTTCTAAGTTTAATATATTAAAATTTCATTTTATTGGCATTGTTGTCTAACTGAATTTTCCAATGTGCAAGTGTTATAGAATAGCAAAGTTTAATCAATATTATCTAAAATTCATGTGCAGCTTTTACTGATATTTTGGCAAATAAAGCACTGGATAACATCAAGAAAGTATTAAAGTTTTATGCTTTTGTTCTCGAAAATTAGCAAAAGAATAAAAAAAATCTATAAAAGTTGAATCAGTTGAATATTCTCATCAGTCAATACCTACTCACATGGAAATGTGACTGTAGAATAAGAAGAGAATATTAAAAAATTGCTACCTCTAAATTACTTAGGTATAAAAGGAATTACTATTGCTCATTGCATTCATATAAGTGTCCCCAAATATAGGTACCTCAGAAAAGTTTCGAGGCCTGTGATACAACATCATGGAATACTTCTAATTTTTAAATGCAGATCTACCGTTAAATGTGAAAAATATATATAACATATGATTTGTACTGTGTTGACAATTTACTATTGTTTACTTTTGGGGCGCCTGGGTGGTGTAGCCAGTTAAGCATCCTGCTCTTGGTCTTGGCTCAGTTTGTGATCTCATGGTCCTGAGATCCAGCCCCCATCACTTCATGTTCAGGTAGGGGTGTGCTTGAAACTCTCTCGCTCTCCCTCTGGCCCTCCTGCTCATGTTCGCTCTCTCTCTACAACAAATAAATAAGTCTTAGGAAAAATGTTTACTTCTATGAACACACGGAGTTGATGGATGCCTCCCTCCGTGACAGCTTGCCAGCCCGGATCTGCCGAATGGGAAGACGTGGTTGGCCCATCCATACATGCACTTCCACATCGCATAATTCTTTGTTTACTTGATATTTCTACACTGCTGACTTTACAGTGGTATTTCCATTATTAAATGGTAGCTTGGGAACCCATACCGCAAATGAGTGTGCACTGTTTGCAAGGTTGCGATTCTGAGTGTTTAGAGTACATGCACGCACACTTCTAGTCAGAGTTGGTCGTAGAACAAGGGTTCTGAAACTTCAGTTTGCATGACAATCTCATGGGTCTTGAAAATTCCTGGGCCCTACGACCTCAGTTTCTGAACTCCCTGGAGTGTGTTTAAGATTTGCTCTTCTAGGGGATCCCTGGGTGGCTCAGCGGTTTGGCACCTGCCTTTGGCCCAGGGTGCAATCCTGGAGTCCTGGGATTGAGTCCCGGGTCAGGCTCCCGGCATGGAGCCTGCTTATCCCTCTGCCTGTGTCTCTGCCTCTCTCTCTCTCTCTCTCTCTCTCTCTCTGCCTATAAAAAAAATCTAAAAAAAAAAAGATTTGCTCATCTAACAATATTCTAGCTGATGCTGGTGCTGTTAGTTTTGTGGTCCACATTTTGAGAACCAGTGATTTACAGGGGAAAATATTGGGCAGTAACTGGAGGATCGCAAAGTCTGTTTGATCCATATTGTTTGTTATCTCAGGAGGATTTTTAAAAATTCACATTTAAAAATCATTTATTCTTATAGGACATTGAAAAAATATGGTTGCTCTTTTTTGCTTATTGATAGATCAATTCGGAAGTGGGATGACAACTAGACCAGCGTTTTGCACACTGGAAAATGATTTTCTTTCCATATAGTCATTCCCTTGGCAAGTATTTATTCATCAGAATATCATTAAAATTGTCGTTGGAGTCTCTGGTGGATTAAAACAACCTGACTTAATTTCACACGCATGCACGCACACATTTTATACAGGAAATAAATACTTTGACGTGCCTAGGTTGGAGAAAAATTGTGAAATATTGCCTGTGTGCCTGGCTTTTGAATTGCTGTGAATTTCTGGTCAGTTTTCAATGACATGACTCACATAGTATCTTGGTAAACGTTAAGTGCCTAAGACAAATGACCTCTCTCCAGTGAAGCTCCTGAAAGATGATGAAGATTACAACTTCTCATGATTGAAACGGATTGAAAATTATTGCCTTCCACTGAGAAAAAATCCCAAGCTATTCTTTCTGATCTGTGCACATTCTATGAAAAAAAAATGGCAAGAACAGGGATGAATTTTTTTCCTTCAGTGTGCACCAAATTTAGAAATTGGACATTTTCAAATTTTAAAAATTTCTAAATCTGTAGTACCTTTTGAAATATTAACGGGTATTAAGTCTTGAAACAAGATAGTTTCAATGTATGTATTGTTAGCTCTTGAAGATTAAGTGATAGACTTGACGGCCTTTGCACTTTTCCTCTAGGCTTTATTATATGATATTGAGAAAAATTAAAATCAGTATCTAAGAATTAAACATTATACATTTATAGAAGTATATTTGAGGCAACAAATGCCTATTAAAATATTACCTTATGTTCTGTTCACAACTAGAAAGTCATAAGAGTGTTGGAGTAAATCTTTCACTTTATGGATTTGTAAACTCTAAATAGAACTAGGCATAAGGTATTAAATGATGCTGAGCAAAGCACTAGGGAAAAGTCAATTAAATGAAGTGGAGAAATAATCCAAGTTACAAGGTAGACCTGCTCCATAGCTATATTCTCTCATTTATTATAATGAGGCCAAGTGGATGATATCAAACAGCTAAAAGAATACATACAACAACATAAAATGTTCTAATAACAGTAAATATAATTTTTGAGTACTTTTGAATACTTTGATAACCTTTGAGACCGATTTTTAACTTTAAAATGGAAATTAAAGTTTGTGAGACATAAAACAAAATTTTAGTGTGGCATGTATGTAAAAAAGCTATAAAATGAATAACGACTCGGATTTAACTTTCATGCTTTTAAAATAACATAGGAATAGAAAAATAACAGCAAACAAAAGTTAAATGGAGAGACCAGGTCATTAATATCTACACTTCGTGCCACCTCTTCTCTCCACCAAATATCTTGGTTTTTTCTTTAGGGAAATTTAAATCCAAAGTCTACAAGCCATCAAAGTTATAAGGCCAGGTAAACAAAGGTAGCATGCCCTGGGGTCTTGACTTTTTTATGTTAATAGATCTTATTTTGATGTAGATAATAGATTGTTTTTAAATTTAGCTATCTAAGGATTCGGATGTATTTTGAGTAAGTGTAACTACTTATCTCACAGTTTTAAACAGGTATAAGAATTTTAAATGCGGCTATATTGAGAGGGCATGGACTCCTGTGAGTGACCCCATAAAACATCTGTTAGGAATCCTCTTGTAGGGTCCATGGCAGGTCTTATCTTGAAGCTAAGGAAAAACAAAACAAAACACAACTCAAATTCTTGATTTTGTTAACAACAGGTTAACATTCTGTTAACATCCCAACTAACATAAAATAATTCCTTGAGTAAAAATAGAATAGAATTGACTTCCCTTTTCTCAAATCAGGCAGCCCTAGCAGTGAATTTAAACCATGGTAGTCAGACTGTCCTTAAACACACAACTGTTAATATGCCGTGAAAGCCATTGCATCCTGGATCATTTCCAATGCTCTGTAACAAATTACCTGGAACTTAGGGGTATAAAACAATACAGATGTATTATGTTGCATTTCTAGAAGAAAAAGTCTGAAATGGTTTTGTAAGGTTAAAATCAAGGACTGTGTTTTATCCGGATGCTGTAGGGAACATTCCGTCCCTTGCCTTTTCCTGGTTCCGGAGGCTGCCTTCCATCCTTGGTGTGTGCACCTGCCGCCCTGTCCTCAGCCGTGTAGCCACATCCTCCTTCACTCTGACCTTCCTGCTTCCCTCTTACACTGGTTCTTCTGGTCATATTGGGTTTCCTGGAAAATCCGGGACAATCTTCCCATCTCAGAATCCTTAACCCAATCACTTCTGCAGAAGCCTGTTTGCATGGCGATATGATATGTTCCAAGGGTGACAATGTGGGCATCTTTCAGGGGCCAATATTTCTCTTACCTGAGACAGGAGCACAGTTTTTATGTAATAATAATGTGTAGTTTCTGTGGAGTGTCAAATGGTGTTCCCCCTGAAGGTATACCCACGTCAAATTTCTGGAAACAGGACACGTCCGTCACCTTATTTGGAAGAAAGGATCTTTGCAGATGTTAGGTCAAAGATCTTGAGAAGAAGCTGCTTACACCCTCCCCTGTCCTGGAATTGTGCCTGCAAACTACTATTCACATGTCGGCAGCCCTTTTGGGGATGCAGTCTGAAGAGAGTGAGGTGTTCTTGAGACAATGAAGATGTTGTTGAGAGCAAATAACTAAACCAAGTTAAGTCCTCTGTATAAACTTTTTTTTTAATATGCACAGAGCCTGATGTGGGGCTCGATCTCACAACCCTGAGATCATGACCTGACATGAAATCAAGAGTCTAATGCTTCATGGACTGAGCCACCCAGGAGCCCCTAAACTGTTAAGGTCCAGTGTGTGGGTGGGTGTGGGAATCTCCTTGTCTTGGGGCCACTTAGGATAAGCCTCATATTCCCTTGTTTATTAAAACAGCCACCTGCCAATCTGGAATCCTCTGCTGCTTTCTCTGGGCTCTCCAAGCCCCCTGTGTGTGGGGGCCACATTCAGATTTCACCTGGGGAGCCCTCAAGGTTGCAAACCAACAATACAGCCCGTCACAGGAAAATGACATAGTCCCTAAATGTGAAAATGCCTGAAAGGCATATTTCGAGTTCTAGAAATTTTTCAAAGATTAAAAATAACTTTAATAATCATAGTATTCATATGCTGTACATTTATAATCTTAAAGATTTTCATATTTTTAAGAAAGATCTTATTTATTTATTCATGAGAGACCCAGACAGACAGGCAGAGACACAGGCAGAGGGAGAAGCAGGCTCCATGTAGGGTGCCCAATGTGGGACTCGATCCCAGGACCCTGGTGTCATGCCCTGAGCCAAAGGCAGATGCTGAACCCCTGAGCCACCTAGGTGCCCAGATTTTAGTATGTTAAGACACATCTTTAAAGACTGTGTAGAGGTGTCGCCTGGCTGGCACAGCTGGTTAAACATCCAAGTCTTGCTTTAGGCTCAAGTCGTGATCTCAGGGTCTTGAGATCAAGCCTCACATTGGGCTCTGTACTAAGTGTATAGTCTGCTTGAGATTCTCTGTCTCCTGCTCATTCTCTCTCTAAAATAAATAAATCATAAAAAACTGTATAGAAATATCATACCTAGAGATATACCCAAGAGGGGTTTCTTGTTTGTGATAACTGAAAGATAAATACATAGCTCTGCTATGAACTCTTGTTTCAGGAGTTGAGTAAAATTTTACAGAATTGAAAATGATGAATTAAGCAAAACAAACCTATAAATCCCTTTCCTTCATACTGGTGGACTAAAAATGGTTTGTAAGAAAAAGAAAAGATTATATATAACATTGTTACTCTGGGTACCAAATATAAACTTGTAAATAAATTCACAATATGATGAGTCTTTAAGAGGATAGTTGATAGAGTGAGTCATTCTTTATTGGTGCCATTATTTATGTTTTTCATTTCCTACAAGTTTTCTTGGCGAGAGCTAGATGGAAAAATAAATTTCAAATATTACAACACCTGCGCTTCAGTAAAATTTTCTAAGAAGAAACTTTATGCTAACAACTGTACTAAATATTCTAGGAATACAAATTGCAGATGATCTTTCTTAGTTTTTGAGATTAATAGAACTTTGTGGGCTCTTTTTTGTTATTTTTTATTTTTTCATTTGAATGCACATATCATTTTTTACCTAAGCCTGAATAATGTCTACTTGTTACAACCTGGGATAGTCATATAGTGTAAAGAAGTGCATGAACCATAGGCAAAATGTTTAAAACAGGATGGCCTGTCATTATCAGAGGAGTTAGTGTCATAGAACTATTATCTAAACTACTTCTGATATTCATGCCATGGTTTAGAATGATCTGGTGTTTGGTTTGATTCCTTTGTTTTTATTTATTTTTTAAAAAAACTTTAATTTTCAATGTATTGGAGAAAAAGCAAGTCTGTTGCCACAAACCATGAAGGTACATGGCTCTATCTCTCAACATGAGATCCTGTGCAAGTCTGTGTGCGTGTGTGTGCATGTAATTGATTCATAGCATTTGCAAAATACTCTGGGTCTTAGGATCATTCAAATGACATACATTTACAATATAGACTCCATTTGAGGTTGGTTGCTTTTTGTCTGTCATTAGTACCAGAATCTCAAAATTGTGCATGGCAACAGTGTATTTGCCTTAGTGACTGCACGTATCAATGACATCTATAACCTGTTTATTAGTAACATTCCTGTCTGTACTTAAAACATTTTTAAAATACAGATTAAATTTTACTATTTGAAACTATATGGGGATCTAAAATTTCCTGATGACATATTTATAATGCAGTATGCTAATTCAATCATATTCTGTAAATCATATTTTTATTGACTGTAAGACATACTGATTTTAAATAGCTTTTTTTAATAATAAAAATATTTTTTTATGGGTGTTCAATTTGCCAACATACAGCATAACACCCAGTGCTCATCACCTCAAGTGCCCCCCTCAGTGCCCATCACCCATTCACCCCCACCCCCGGCCCTCCTCCCCTTCCACCACCCCTAGTTCATTTCCCAGAGTTAGGAGTCTTTATGTTCTATCTCCCTTTCTGATATTTCCTACCCATTTCTTCTCCTTTGCCTTCTACTCCCTTTCACTATTATTTATATTCCCCAAAAGAATGAGGACATATAATTTTTGTCCTTCTCTGATTGACTTATTTCACTCAGCATAATACCCTCCAGTTCCATCCATGTTGAAGCAAATGGTGGGTATTTGTCATTTATAATGGCTAATATTCCTTTGTATACATAGACCACATCTTCTTTATCCATTCGTTTTTCAATGGACACCAAGGCTCCATCCACAGTTTGGCTATTGTGGACATTGCTGCTAGAAACATCGGGGTGCAGGTGTCCCGGCGTTTCACTGCATCTGCATCTTTGGGGTAAATCCCCAGCAGTGCAATTGCTGGGTCGTAGGGCAGATCAATTTTTAACTCTTTGAGGGACCTCCACAGAGTTTTCCAGAGTGGCTGCACCGTTCACATTCCCACCAACAGTGTAAGAGGGTTCCCCTTTCTCTGCATCCTCTCCAACATTTGTGGTTTCCTGCCTTGTTAATTTTCCCCATTCTCACTGGTGTGAGGTGGGATCTCATTGTGGTTTTGATTTGTATTTCCCTGATGGCAAGTGATGCAGAGCATTGTCTCATGTGCATGTTGGCCATGTCCATGTCTTCCTCTGTGAGATTTCTCTTCATGTCTTTTACCCATTTCATGATTGGATTGTTTGTTTCTACGGTGTTGAGTTTAATAAGTTCTTTATAGATCTTGGAAACTAGCCCTTTATCTGATACGTCATTTGCAAACATCTTCTCCCATTCTGTAGGTTGTCTTTTAGTTTTGTTGACTGTATCCTTTGCTGTGCAAAAGCTCCTTATCTTGATGAAGTCCCAATAGTTCATTTTTGCTTTTGTTTCTTTTGCCTTTGTGGATGTATCTTGCAAGAAGTTACTGTGGCCGACTTCAAAAAGGGTGTTGCCTGTGTTCTCCTCTAGGATTTTGATTAAAATTCCCCTGGCTATTCGGCTTTTCTGACTCCACACAAATCTTAAAATAATTTGTTCTAACTCTCTGAAGAAAGTCTGTGGTATTTTGATAGGGATTGCATTAAACGTGTAAATTGCCCTGCATAGCATTGATATTTTCACAATACTAATTCTGCCAATCCATGAGCATGGAATAGTTTTCCATCTCTTTGTGTCTTCCTCAATTTCTTTCAGAAGTGTTCTATAGTTTTTAGGGTATAGATCCTTTACCTCTTTGGTTAGGTTTCTTCCTAGATATCTTATGCTTTTGGGTGCAATTGTAAATGGGTTTGACTCCTTAATTTCTCTTTCTTCAGTCTCATTGTTAGTGTATAGAAATGCCACTGACTTCTGGGCACTGATTTTGTATCCTGCCACACTGCCAAATTGTTGTATGAGTGCAAGCAATCTTGGGGTGGAGGATTTGGGGTTTTCTATGTAGAGTATCATGTCATCGGTGAGGAGGGAGAGTTTGACTTCATTTTTGCCAATTTGAATGCCGTTAATGTCTATTTCTTGTCTGATTGCTGAGGCGAGGACATCCAGTACTATGTTGAATAGCAGTGGTGAGAGTGGACATCCCTGTCTTGTTCCTGATCTTAGGGGAAAGGCTCCCAGTGCTTCCCCATTGAGAATGATATTTGCTGTGGGCTTTTCGTAGATGTCTTTTAAGATGTTGAGGAATGTTCCCTCTATCCCGACACTCTGAAGAGATTTGATCAGGAATGGGTGCTCTATTTTGTGAAATGCTTTCTCTGAGTCTATTGAGAGGATCGTATGGTTCTTGTTTTTTCACTTGCTGATATGATGAATCACATTGATTGTTTTATGAGTGTTGAACCACCCTTGCATCCCGGGAATAAATCCTACTTGATCATGGTGAATAATCCTCTTAATGTACTGTTCTATCCTATTGGTTAGTATCTTGTTGAGAATTTTTGCATCCATGTTCATCAGGGATATTGGTCTATAATTCTCCTTTTTCTTTGGGGTCTTTTTCTGATTTTGGAATTAAGGTGATGCTGGCCTCATAGAACGAATTTGGAAGTACTCCATCTCTTTCTATCTTTCCAAACAGCTTTAGTAGAATAGGTATGGTTTCTTTTTTAAACGTTTGATAGAATTTCCCAGGGAAGCCATCTGGCCCTGGACTCTTGTTTCTTGGGATGTTTTGATGACTGCATCAATTTCCTCCCGGTTATTGGCCTGTACAGATTTGCTATTTCTTCCTGTCCAGTTCTGGTAGTTTATGGCTTTCCATGCAGGGATCCCAAAGTGGGACTCGATCTTGGGTCTCCACGATCAGGCCCTGGCCAAAGGCAGATGCTAAACTGCTGAGCCACACAGGGTGCCCTATTCATTTGTTTCTAATAGTGATTAAGAAAAAATCATTTTAAGATACATTGAGTACCACGTGCCAATTCAAAGTTACTATTGATGTTTTTTTGTTTTATTTTTTTTACATTTCCAACTGATCTAGATACTGAAAAAGGAATCTGACAATATTCAGTTACCTGGCAAATAAAATACATATACATAAAATTTACATAAAATATATATTACAAATAGAGACAGTCATATATATATATCAAAGGAAAGGCTAATTATCTAACTTTCTAAAAGTGAATTCCACATCATCAATTTGCCCAATGCAGTAACATCTTGTGGAGGCCTGTAAATGCAGCAAAAAGAAGTTTATTAAGTAATGGTGTCATTTCTGCATCTAGAGAACAATATGCTATCGGTGATCTAATTATGATTAATATTAAATTTAAACTAGAATATTAAAATTAAGCTAGAACTTTCGTGTTATAAGACAGGGAACTACAAACAAACCTTAAAAGAATTTCCAAAACCCTGGTCCAGAATGAGAAAAAAGAACAGGCACCTGAGAGGTTCAAAGAATTTACTGAATCATCATGTGTACCTAAATTCCACTTAAATGACAGGAGAGCAGAAAATAAGTTCCATTAGCAACACATGAAAAATTTTTAGAAATGTCTCGAAGATTAGAAATCAGGGTTGAAATGATAGATAACCACTGCAGAAGAAATCTCAACTCATAACAGACACAAGAAAAATGTTACAAAGAAGAACCTGCTTCCCAAGGAAACCCCAGAGAAACTTCACACTTGGAATGAACTGGCACACAAAACCCCTCTGGGCCTTTGGCCAATCACCAGGGAGGGCAGAACTGGGGCTGCATAGCTTGCTGTCCCCAGGAGAAACACCCAGAACTGCTGTCTTTTACGTAGTTGAGGATTTGTTCTGGGAGTTGACTGCTGAGGATAAAGAGAAGCAAAGCATGGCCTGAATTTTTTAATCTTGGTGGTGCCCCTTGGTAGCAAGGGGAGGAAAGGACCAGGACAGTAAGCTCCACTAAGGAGTGAGATTCAATAAGGGAGAGAACACAGAACAAAGCCTTCTCTCCCTTGGCATTATCACCACACTCCACACTCCTGTGAAGGAGGAGACAGAGGAGGGGGAAGAGGTTACGTGAGTGGGAGAAGGGAGAGGGGAGGAAGAGGAACTTATAGTGTGTGTGTGTGTGTGTGTGTGTGTGTGTGTGTGTGTGTACACAAGCAGAATCCTTGTGAAAAGTTGTAAAAATATGAATCAGACTGTTAACAGTTATCATTTGGAGGTGGGGAGAAAAAGTAGCCTATATTCAATACAGTTTTAGGGTTTTTTGTTTTGGTTTTTACAATGAACAGAATCGTTGTAATTTTTAAAACAATATATATTAGAAAATTCCAGGAAGAGACAGACATGATGATCATAGTCATCATTTCTGGGCAAGAAAGGGTTGATGCAAAAGTTCAAAGCACTGAAGCAAATCTAACCATCAGCTACAGTTAATTAAAGGATGTTCCTGTAACAGTTAAAGCATCCTTGGAAGTGTTTTAATTCCAAACCTCCAGAAACTATAAAGTTATTTGTAATTAAGAACATAATTAACTTCTATACAAATGTTACTTTTTTATGCAACAAAAATAAACAAAAAACAACACACTCGGCAAAAGAGAAGACTCTTTCTAAATTAACTCAAAGTGGTAATTTCCAGGGTTTGGAAACCACTTACTAAGAGTTACCCAAAGCAACAAAGGATTCACCTAATGAAAATTTCAGAAGACAATCATAAATCTTAATACTTACCTGATCAATACCCAAGAAATTTAATTGAAATGTCTTTCCAGAATATTAATCATTAGTTTCATGATGGCCTTCATAGCAGCAAGAAAAGATAATAAGTTTTAATTTTAAAACATGGTAACATTAACTTAAACTGCAATCATAAGACAGACACAGCATGCCTATTTAGGGGCTCCATAACAAAAGAAAATTTTAACGTACCCATTAAAATCTCAACTTAGAGTAATAAGAGCATTATAGCCACCAAGGACCAACCACATGTTTTGTCTGTTTGCCAAGATATGGTAAGAAGAGAAATGTCATTACAGGTATTTCTCCAATCTATTTATTTAATAGAAATCTCTAGGTACCTTTCTAAATATAATTCCTACAACTGCCCCAAATCCCCCCCTTCATTCACTACCACAATAGTTTTCAGAAATATCCCTAAACTTCTCTAATTTAATCACATAACTCTTCATTATATTGTTCTCCTTCAAAATTTCCCATTGTCAGAACCTGCCAGATTCCTAATCCCTGGAGCTCTTTTGAGCCCTTGGGGCAATATTCCTCACCTGTAGACTCACCTCCAGGCCTAATTCTGTGCCCTTTGGCAAGGATTTAAAGGGTGTTGACCCAGGGATCCCTGGGTGGCTCCGTGGTCTGGCACCTGCCTTTGGCCCAGGGCACGATCCTAGAGTCCCAGGATCGAGTTCCGCTTCAGGCTCCTGGCATGGAGCCTGCTTCTCCCTCTGCCTGTGTCTCTGCCTCTCTCTCTTTCTCTCTCTGTCTTGCTCTCTTTCTCTCTCTGTGTCTAAAATAAATAAATAAATAAATAAATAAATAAATAAATCTTAAAAAAAATAAAGGGTATTGACCCAACATCCTGGGAACTCAGCAACTCCCCATTGCCATTAGCCTGGCTCTGCCCTGGTATTCCAGCTTTGGGGACTACTTTCGTATTCTCATCCTGACCCCCTCCTAAACTCTGCCTGGAGTCTGGGGTCCTGCTTATGGTTCCTGTTATGGGCTCCAGGTGATTTTGTTGAAAATGCTTGAGCTGGGGGCACCCAAGGTGGCTCAGTCAGTTGAACATCAGACTCTTGGTTTGCACTCAGGTTACAATCGCAGGGTCATGAGATTAGGTTCTCCTGTCTAGCTCTGTGCTCAGCAGAGTCAGCCTGACCCCCTCCCCCGTTCTGCTCCTCCCCCTGCTTAATCTCTCTCTCTCAAATAAATAACACCTTCTTAAAAAAGGCCTTAGCTGGGACGCCTGGGTGGTCAGTGGTTGAGCATTTGCCTTTGGCTCAGGGCGTGATCCCGGAGTTCCAGGATCGAGTTCCACATCCGGCTCCCTGCAAGGAGCCTGCTTCTCCCTCTGCCTGTGTCTCTGCCTCTCTCTCTGTGTCTCTCACGAATAAATATATAAAATCTTTAAGAAAAAAAATAAAAATGCCTTAGCTGAAAGAAGGCTGTTCAACATGATCTTTCAAAAAACAAATATTCTTTTATTAAAAAGTTATTTATTTTAGAGGGAGAGAGACAGCGAGCATGAGTGGGAGTCAGAAGTAGAGGGCAGAGGGAGAGAGCATCTTCAAGCAGCCTCCCCACTGAGCTAGCAGCACCACAGGAGGGGGTGCCAATCTCAAGACCCTGAGATCATGACTTGAGCCAATACCAAGAGTCCCATGCTTTATGGAATGAGCCGCCCAGGCACCCGAAAAGCAAATATTCTTCAACCAGTGGTTTTCATTGTGTTGGTAATCAGAATACAACATAGAACAAATGGTTTTATGTTATCCATCTCTTGCATTATATCATCCATCATTCTGAATTTTTTGTTTTTTAGTCTATTTTAAAAGATTTGATTTATTTATTCACGATAGACATTGAGAGGCAGAGACACAGGCAGAGGGAGAAGCAGGTTCCATGCAGGGAGCCTGACGTGGGACTCGATCCCAGGATTTCAGGATTGCACCCTGGGCCAAAGGCAGGTGCGCTAAACTGCTGAGCCACCCAGGGATCCCCTGTTTTTTAGTCTTAATTCATTTTGCTTTATTTATATATCATTTTCAGCTAATTACTTTTTACTGTAAGCAGTTTGGAATATCAAAAAGCTGCAGTGGGGCAGCCCCAGTGGCGCAGTGGTTTGGCGCCTCCTGCAGCCTGGGGTGTGATCCTGGAGACCCGGGATCCAGTCCCACATCAGGCTTCCTGCATGGAGCCTGCTTCTCCCTCTGCCTGTGTCTCTGCCTTTCTCTCTCTCTCTCTCTCTCTCTCTGAGTAAATAAATAAATCTTAAAAAAAAACAAAAAGCTGCAGTAGTCTAAATGTCCAACAAGAGAAGTTGCAATAAATTAAATGCCTAAAAAATGGTTTTAAAAAGTATCAAATATAATTTTTTGGGGGGGGCATACACTTGCATTATTTTATTTTGCTTTTCCAGTCTGAAGCTACTATCAGGGGCATTTAGTTATACAAATCACACAAAAAATAAAAGACCAAGACACCCAGAGTGAGATGCATGGCAGAGATGAACTGGTAGCGGGGGCTGGCAGGGGCCGGGCTGGGAGCCAGGGGCCTGCGGTTTCCCGATGGGGCTCTAGGTGGAGGGCGACGCCCAGCTTCATCCCACCCCGAGAACCGAGGAGTCCGGTCGGACAGGGAGCACCCATCACACTGGGGGTTCTGGCTGAGGTGGCGAGGGAGCTCAGCACCACCAGATGGGGAGAGAGGCCTAGGCACACAGGAAGGAGGGGGCCAGCGAGAGCCTCCTGGGGAGGTAGGGGCAGGTTCTGGATTCAGGGGAGCATCCTGCCCCCTCCCCCCAACTAGCAGACAAGGAGAGCACCGACTCCTAGAGATGCTGCTTCAAGATTCCCCCACAGGACCCCTTGAAAATCATTCACGGCTACCACGAGGCTTGCCTGGGTGCTTCCAGCAATAATGCTTCATATAAAAAAAAAAAAGATACTGATTTGGTCATTTTCTGATTCCAGTCAGGCCAGGATGAAGGGAGAGAGAACAGGGCCCCAGGCCAGAGCGGGATGTGCGGAGGGTGAGCCTGCTTGGTGCACAGGAGCAAGCAGCAGGCGCACACTGGTTGCACCGCCTCCTTCCCGCGGCCTTCCCCAGACACAGGGAAAGTGCATGGGGCGGGGGGCGGGGGGCGATGGCCCAGTTCATGGGAAGTCGGGGGTAGAGGCTCTCACACGGGGACGTACTGGACGCTGACAGCCACGGTGGGCGTGCAACCCACCGCCTCCACCAAGAACGCCAGCTGCTATTTTGACATCGAGTGGTGTGATGGGCGGATCACACTGCGCGTGTCCGTGCAAGTGTGTGACAGCCAGGAAGAACGGCAGCTGGCTGCCTTGGTGGAGACAGCAGGGGACTCGGAGCTTTTCTTCATGAAGCTCATCAACCGTCCCATCTTCGTGTTCCGTGGAGAGCATGGCTTGCACCCTGGGCCAAAGGCAGGTGCGCCGTCACGGGCACCCCGGATGCCAACCGATCCAGCTACGATGTCTTCCAGCTGGAGTTCAATGATGGTGCCTACAACATCAAAGACTCCACAGGCAAGTGACTCGTCGGTCACCACCGGCAGCGACACCCCCGTGGACTTCTTCTTCAAATTCTGTGACTACAACAACGTAGCCATCAAGGTTAGCGGCGCTACCTGAAGGGGGACCATGCAGGGGTCCTGAAGGCCTGCGCTGAGGCCATCGAGCCAGCCAGCTCTGAGAGTACTAGCCCGCTGCCCAGCGACCCATCCCCTAATAACTCTCTTCTCCAGGCGGGCTGTGGCCTGGTGGTGAGCCCCTTGCCCTTCAAACTGGAAACCCAGCAAAACTGGTGCCCCTACCCATTGGCCCAGGCCTGGCCCTCAGAGGGATCTCAGATCCTTCTGTCCTCTCTTCTCTGCTGTGGGCGAGGCTGGCACCCCTTTCTTCTGACCTCAGACGACACTGAGCCTTATTTTCCCAAAATGGCCAAGAAGAGTGGGGGGCTGGTGGCCTGGCGGGTGTGTAACTGGAATCTCCTGCCCCCTCCGACAGCCTTAAATGTAATTTTAGAGGAAAAAATATGTATGTATGTCATGTATATCATTGTGCTACATATGTATCATTGTGCTATATACATACATATATATCTCAATAAATATAGACACATATATCAGTGTGCTCCCAAAAGAAAAAGATATCAAACAGGTTAGCAGACCTTGTTTATTTGTTTTTATTGAAGTTCGATTTGCCGACATACAGTATAACACCCAGTGCTCATCCCATCACGTGCCCTCCTCAGTGCCCATCACCCAGTTACCCCAGCCTCCTCCCCGCCTCCCCTTCCACAACCCTTTGTTCATTTCCCAGAGTTAGGAGTCTCTCATGGTTTGTCTCCCTCTCTAAATTTTCCCAGTCAGGTCCCATCCTTTCCCTTATAATCCCTTTCATCATTTCTGATATTCCTCCTATGAGTGAAACCATATAATGGTTTTCCTCCTCCGATTGACTTACTTCACTCAGCATAATACCCTCCAGTGTTATCCACATCGAAGCAAATGGTGGGTATTTGTCCTTTCTGATGGCGGAGCAATATTCCCTATATATATATACATCTTCTTTATCCATTCATCTGTCGAAGGACACCATGGCTCCTTCCACAGTTTGGCTACTGTGGATATTCCTGCTATCAACATTGGGGTGCAGGTGTCCCAGCATTTCACTGCATCTGTATTTTTGGGATAAATACCCAATAGTGCAATTGCTGGGTCATAGGGTAGCTCTATTTTTAACTTTTTGAGGAACCTCCACACTGTTTTCCAGAGTGGCTGTACCAGCTTGCATTCCCACCAACAGTGTAAGAGGATTCCCCTTTCGGGGATGTCTGGGTGGGTCAGTGGTTGAGCGTCTGCTTTTGGCTCAGGGCATGATCCTGACGTCCTGGGATGAGTCCCATATCAGGCTCCCTGCATGGAGCCTATTTCTCCCTCTGCTTACATCTCTGCCTCTTTCTGTGTCTCCCATGAACAAAGAAATAAAATTTTTAAAAAAGAGAGGATTCCCCTTTTTCCACATCCGCTCCAACATTTGTTTTTTCCTGCCTTGTTAATTTTCACCATTCTCACTGGTGTGAGGTGGTATCTCATTGTGCTTTTGATTTGTATTTCCCTGATGGCAAATGATGGGTAGCATTTTCTCATGTGCTTTTTGGCCATGTGTATGTCTTCTTTGGTGAAATTTCTGTTCATGTCTTCTACCCATTTCATGATTGGATTTTTTGTTTCTTGGGTGTTGAGTTTAATAAGTTATTCATAGATCTTAGATACTAGTCCTTTATCTGATATGTCATTTGCAAATAGCAGAGCCTATTTCTAAGTAGAAGGAGTTGTACATATTTTACCATGTTCTTCTGCTAGTCCATATGTTATAATTTTTCTAGAATTAACGTGTTATTTTCGCAGTAAAAAAATAATAAGTAATAAACAGACCTTGATAAATAAATAAACTTGATGCCAAGCAGTGGTACCACTTAGTGACTAAACAGCACAGGCGTTGGGCGGGCTAGGGTTCAATGTCTCTTTCTATGATTAATTGGCTGTGTAACTGCAAACAGCTTCATCGCTCAAACCACCAGTTTCTTCATTTGCAAGATGGAGAAAATAACAGTGCTTATCTCATAGACTGATTTTAAGGAATAAGGTGCTTGGCACATGATGAGCATTTGTGAATGGTAGTCGCTATTATTATTATTTTTATTTTTATTATTATTATTTTTATTAATTATTATCATGATGTAAAGCTTGAAAGCCTGTGGTTAAAATATTCATTTTATTTTCAAATTTATTTCAACCCAACTGTCAAATAAAGTTGCTCTGACAATGCTGCTTTTTACTAAATTTCATTTGGCCAAGTTGATCTCAGCCAAAATATAATTCAATTCCACTGACTGCCTCCCAGAGCTCTGAATTGCTTTGGATTTCTGCTGCCACGCACTGTTCGCTTGTTAACATACTAATGCATCACTCTGGGATCACTCTGATCCCAACCACTTGTCTGAACTATATCTCAAGTGACCAGCCATCTGCTTTGTCTGCAACTGAAGAGTTTCCCAGATCATGGGGCTTTCAGAGCTAAAACTAAGAAGAGTTCTGAGCAAAACATAGCTTTTGGTCACCCTAATTATACCCATCATGTTCTCCAAATCCACATTCTTTACTTACAATTTCCTACCAATAATATTTATTGGGTCCATCCCCCAATCTCTAGTCTCACCTCAAGACTCTCAATAGACAGAACCAGCCATAACCCAAATATGGCTTCAACAGCATATCCAATAGACTCCCATAATCTGAACTCAGTTTGTCCTCTCATCTTCAAATATCCTTCAAACGAACCTGCCTCCTATTTTTCAGTCCAATTGGTATACTTCCTCTCAAAAACACTGGACTCATTCCTGCCTTAGTACAACTGCAAAGATGCCACCTGGCCTCTCTTACAACGCTTCATCATCATCATCTGAGGCACAGGTCATTTTTATCCTTCTCCATCTCTAATCTACTAAATGCATGTAGGTTCCAGGAGTTTTTCTATATAAAGTGTCTTAATTTTATGGGTCACTTATAATCCATTTCAGTATTTTTTGTCACTTAATTCATATGATCAGTGAAATTCTAATATGTGTTGATATCATCTTCCCAAATATAATTTCCTCAAGGCAACAAACAAGAATTACCATGTGTTGCCCACAGCATTAGCTGTACTCATTACAGTTGCTCAACATTTGACAAATAATGAATAGTAAAAAAAAAAAAAGCATATTAAGATGCTTGTGTCTATAGAAGAAAAACACTTATTAATAAAAGTTTACTAAAATAAATAAGTAAATAATAAATAAATAAATAAAAGTTTACTGATATTTTCCTTTATTTGACTTTGGTAATAGGCTATTACAATAAGCCAGGTCACAGATAGTGATGACTTGGGAATATTATGACAGGGGAATAGTGGAGATGGGGAGAAGTAATCAGTATGATCTGAAGAGAAAGCAGATGCTATTTCCTGACAGAATGTGCATGGTGTATGAGAGTAAAAGGTTTAAGGATGAGTCCAGGGTACTACGGTTTTCCCTCAAGCATTCACAGATGTTACTCTATTTAATGATAATTCTTGGGATGCCTGGGTGGCTCAGCAGTGGTTGAGTGTCTGTCTTTAGCTTAGGGCATGATCCTGGAGTCCTGGGATTGACTCCTGCATTGGGCTCCCTGCATGGAGCCGGTTTCTCCCTCTGCCTATGTCTCTGTGTGTCTCTCATGAATAAGTAAGTAAAATCTTTAAAAAAAATTGAAAGGAAAATTTCCTATTGAAAAATAATAATAATTCTTCTTAATGTTCAAAATAAAACACTAACTACAGATTTTTGCTTTGAATCAATATCTTCTCTGTATATTTCAACATATTTTCACGTGTTCCTTCACTCATGTGTCAAAGAATATTAATCAACTCATTTTTAAAAAAACATTTTATTTATTTATTTGAGATAGAAAGAACAAGATAGAACAAGCATGAGCTGGGGGTCAGCAGAGGGAGAAGGAGAAGCAGATTCCCTGTTGAGCAGAGAACTCATGTGTTGTTTGATGCCAGGACCTTGGGATCTTGACCTGAGTCGAAGGCAGAAGCTTAACCAAATGAGCCACCCGGATAACCCAAATTCAGCCATTTTTAAAGTTAACTACTATTCTTCAACAAATCTACACAGAGTCATTTATAATTCCCAACCAAAAAATAAATCATTTTAGTAACAAACTACTTGCAAAGCTCTTCCTTTGGACTGATAATCGATTCAAGTAAGTAAAGTACAGGAGAATGTTGATCTGTTTCTCTGAATGACACACAAAAATCATGGTGGCTTACAGTTTTATTAGATTCATCATTTTGGTAGTACCATCTCATAGAGAATTCAGATTTACAGGCAAATTTGCACATACAAGAGCTTCTCTGAATGTCCTAGTTGTTAGGGTTTTTTAAACAAACTTAGGAAATGAAGATTAAACAAGCCCAGAAAAATGTAGTAAGTAACCTGGCTGGAATGATTCAACAGGAAAACTGGAGATAGTGCCTTATGGTAGAGCTGCTACAGAGTATTCTCTTGAGGCGGGTGCTCTGCCAAAATCCTAATGCACCACAATGACCGTTTCTGAATTCATAAAGTATGGAAGGGTCGCCATATAGTGTTATATCCAACTATCATGAAGTTTGAAAGATTACCTGTATGCATATAGTCTTTAAAAAATACTATCATCGATGTCATTACCTCTTTCCATACTAGTAACCTACTCTTACCTCGCTAGAGTGTCTTAGCAGATTGGGAAGTTCCAACACAGTACATAGTGATGGAATCAGCCCCTATGCCAGAATAAAAACTCAGGTCTAGAGAGGAATAAGGAGAAAGACTGGACGATTGGCTTTAGAACTAGACTAGGAACTGACACTACTCTCCTACTTTCTGCCTATGTAGATATCCTTCCTTATCCCATGGGCCTCAATTTCCTCATCCATAAAGCAGAAAATAGAAAACTTATTTATGCCTTGGATCGTACTGCTATTTTCCAATAAGTGGCTAAGAACACATAAAAGAAACAACAATACCTCACATCGATAAAGCACTTGGCAATTGTCTAAAAATATCACGTACTTTATCAGGTTTTCACCTTCTGAGAGATGGATGAAAAAGTCAAGTGCATTTCCAAGTACACTGGGTGGAGAGACTCTGCCTTGGAATCAGATAGACCTGACTTGGGATTCTGGTATACAACTTATTAGCAATGTATCCTCAGGAAAGGTTATCTTAACTTCATTTATTACCTTATCTACAAAATAGGATCAATAGCACCTACCTAAAAGAGTAATTCTGGATTAAAAAATTCAAAAAATATCAGGAAGGGAGACAGAACATAAAGACTCCTAACTCTGGGAAACGAACTAGGGGTGGTGGAAGGGGAGGAGGGCGGGGGGTGGGGGGAAATGGGTGACGGGCACTGAGGGGGACACTTGACGGGATGAGCACTGGGTGTTTTTCTGTATGTTGGTAAATTGAACACCAATAAAAATTAATTTATTAAAAAAAATTCAAAAAAATCTGGGTCCATCTCCCAGAAGAACACCTCCAAGCTGTGCACATTTTACCAATGGGAGAGTTGAGACTAAGTGATGATAAACAATTGTAAAGCTCACACTTAGCAAATCCTAGAGCCAGCCTATAACTAGAACCATGAGAAGAACAGGCGTAGTGAACTCAGGAGTGAAATAGAATGAGTTAATCTATATATAGCTTTCAATTTTCCTGGATAAAACATTTCTTAAAGGAGGCTAAAACAACCCAATGCGTTTGACAGCTAAATGGAATTTGTCCTCATATATTTCTTTTATTTCTTATGCTTACTTTTCAATGACTCACAAAACAATTTCCTTTCTTTGGCCAGACACCTATTATTAACTATGCTACCTCAATGTTATGTGCAGGAAGAAAACTTATATTCTGTTATGTACATCTGATATTAATATACTCATGAAATAGCCACTTATATGTCATATACAAAGTAAGAACACTTAATTAGGAGACAAGATTGTTCTTCTGGCTTTGGCTTTCCCATTTGGGCCCTTTCACCTTGGGCGAGTCTCATCATCTTTGAAACTCTTTCACTTAATCTGTAAAATGGTGTAGGTAGACTTTGTAATCTCATCCCTTTCAGAACTAGATTCAATCACAGGTGAAATAACATCTTTCCCAAGAGCTTTAATGACGTTAAAGAGAAATGCATATACAGGATGATGTGATCATTGCTGCCCCTCTCAGACCTCACCCTTTGAAAAGGATAGTTGGTATGGAATTAAGAAACACACTTAAGTGGGATATGACAGTGAAAAACTGGAATACACAATCTTGGAAGATTGGGGGAGGGGACTTCTCTGAAATTACACAGGATAATGTAAGCCACCATTTGATAAGCTTTTACCAATGGAACTGCTTCTGTATTGTGGCAATAGCTAGGACCAAACAAACTCACAATGCCTTCCAGTCTAATTCTTTCTGATTCCATCACTATCACAAAACATTTACTCCTGGATATCTAGATGTATCTACTTTTCAAACTTCCTATCTCCTTCCAACATCCAGCATCACTCACAAATCTCCAATTTCTCTGACAACTTGCCCACTGTCCCTTTTCAAGTACCATACCCCACTAAGATTTCATGTTCTCATGCATTTGAGGTTCAGTTCTGCTATTTCAAAACAGCAAATGTAACTATCTCTTGTTTTGTAAGGAAATATAGTCCCCACTGTGCACAAGTAAATATAACTCTAGAAAAGGCCATGCGTGATTTGGTATTTCAGCTGCACCTGTCTGTGACTTAACTTGGTTTCTCTTTACTTGCTGGGAGACTGTTGTCCACATGTGGATGCTGTTAAAAAAAAAAAACAAAACATGACTATGAAATTGGCAAAGGCATAATTTAGTGTATTGAAATGGTAGTAGATAGCGTCAGATTATCCAGCCAAATTGACTAATGACTAATCAATACAATAGGAAATAATCTTCAAAATTCCTAAAGTTACAAACTGAAACTATACCAGTATGGACGAAAAAAGTTTGAACTCCCGCTCAATTATCAATAGAAGTAGGAGACAAGTGATAAAGGTGGAGAAAATAAAATATAATGAAGTAGGAAGTAAGAATTCCATATGTAATATCCTTTCACTTAATTCTTCCTTACAAAGATCCTAATTCAATCTTAACCTGTATATTAACATCAGTTCTACAGAGTTCAAAATATAAAGCTGAAAAATATCAGGAAAAAATTATTTCCACAGTAAAATTCACAAAATATATCCTTAATACTCCTCTAACAAAACAAAAAATCTTTAAAATGAACACTGGGTGTTTTCTGTATGTTGGCAAATTGAACACCAATAAAAAATAAATTTATTATTAAAACCTAAAAAAAGACCTGACTGTAACAGAACATTGCATTCCTATTTATTTACTCCCATCCCAGGAGGGGGCACTGTACCAAGTTGTGATCTAGCCCAGAGTGGTGTGTGTGTATGAGGTGTGTACTGTATCAGGCTTGACCAAATGACTTGTACTGACACATGAAATGTGACTGGAAGCAAAGTGAATCATGTCCAAGAGAATGCTTTAAGAGTCGTCATGTTTGGGGGACTGTTCTTTCCCTTCTGCCAGAAAAATGCATGTCTCTTGTAAGTGTTGTTCCCTTACACATCAAGTGGAACCAAATGCTGGAAAGAGTCACAGCCTCCTGTACCCCACACTTGCATGGACAAGAGCTAAATCTTTGTTGCTAGAAACCGCTAAGACTTTAAGGTTATTTGTTTGAGCAGTCTTCTTGGCAAAAGTTGACTGATACAATGACTTAAGCAAAATAATACTTTTTAAATTATTCCCTTGGTAAAAATGAAGCATCTTTTAATCAAGGAAATTTATGTGAAGCAGAAAAATGACAGGTGTATTCAAAAGAGTGAACTGTGTAAAATAAGTTAATTTCATATTTACGGCACACTCATCGGGTCCTATTAAAAAGTGAAGTTTCAAACAAATGTAAATGTTTCTTTTCTTTTCTTTTAAAAAAGATTTATTTATTTATTTGTGAGAGAGAAAACAATGGAGGGGAAGAGGGAGAGCAAGAAGGAGAGAAGCAGATTCCCTGCTGAGTGTGGAATCCTACTCAGGGCTGGATCCCACAATCCATGAGATCATGACCCGAGGTGAAATCAGGAGTCAAATGCTTCACCAACTGAGCCATCCAGGTGACACTAAAATGGTCTCTGATGGTTTCTAATCACAGCTAATAATCAGCCACACAGCAAGGAAACAATTTAATAGGATTCCTAGGAATGGGATCCTATATTAGACAAAAAAACTAAGTCCATAAATAAAAAACAACAACCACAAATCACTAACATATATGCTATGTTTCTCTGAGGGGCTCAGGCAAAGACAGTAATCTTTAAAGTATCTTACAAAAAAAAAATCTGACATGGAAAAAAAGTCAACAGAAAAGACAAGAAGAATAAAAAGAAAAATCTGTTACACAGAAAACATGTGATCTGATCCTAGGAAACAGGTACTCTTCACAGGAAAAAAAGGTATACCTCAACTATTTTACTTAGATAAATTACCAATCTCGACAGGCCAAGAAACTTTAGAATAAGATTATGTCACAGAGAACAGAGTGGCTATTTTATAGACAAGCAATTAGAGAGCATATTGTGTTCCCAGAGCATTTTTGCTCTATTTTACATCAGAAGTTTTTTAACTGACCTCCACTTAACTCATTCCCAGATTTACCTGACACTGCATCAAGTCAGCTGAATGACGTCCAAAGCAAAGTCTTCTCAGTTGGCAGCCTGCTCTCTGCTTTACGGGCACACCTCTGTCCTCAGCCCTTGACTAGCATGCTTGTGTCGTGAGAGTCCCTTGTGTGTGTTCCCACATATTTTATGACACTTGTACAAGATATTTTAATTGATAACTTAACCAAATATTACATAAACCAAAGATATACGAGTAAGAAAAAAATTCATTTGTTTCTAAGAAAATCAGCTGTATATTTTTAAAAAACACTCAAAGGTAAATGTGTAAAAAGAATTGTCAAGTTACAGAAGGAAAAAAAAAGAGGAAAAAAACAAAAATGTTACAGAACGAAAGCAATTATAAAAGATGGAGGAAAATCATAAGTCTGGAAGGAGTTTATACTCCACTTGCTTTACAAGAAGGAGGCTTTACTCATATTACTTTAAAAATAGCAAAACTGAATACTATAAGGAGTGGTTATAAAAAATATATATGGTTGCAAACTCTAGTGAGAAAACCTATGCTCAGAATCAAGAAGGCTATGGTCATAAATTTTATTTTATTTTATTTTTTTTTATTTTATTTTTTTTTAAATTTATTTATTTATTTATGATAGTCACACACACACACAGAGAGAGAGAGAGAGAGAGAGAGAGAGAGGCAGAGACACAAGCAGGCTCCATGCACCGGGAGCCCGACGTGGGACTCGATCCCGGGTCTCCAGGATTGCGCCCTGGGCCAAAGGCACACGCCAAACCGCTGCGCCACCCAGGGATCCCTAAATTTTATTTTTTTAAAAAAGATTTTGTTTATTTATTCATGAGATAGAGACAGAGACAGAGACACAGGCAGAGGGAGAAGTAGGCTCCATGCAGGGAGCCCGACGTGGGACTGGATCCCGGGTCTCCACTATCACGCCCTGGGCTGAAGGTGGCACTAAACTGCTGAGCCACCCAGGCTGCTCATAGTTTTAAAAATTAAAGAATCAATGTGTTCTCATTCATTTAGGGAATATAAATAATAGTGAAAGGGAATATAAGGGAAGGGAGAAGTAATGTGTGGGAAATATCAGAAAGGGAGACAGAACATAAAGACTCCTAACTCTGGGAAATGAACTAGGGGTGATGGAAGGGAAGGAGGGTGGGGGGTGGGGGTGAATGGGTGACGGGCACTGAGGGGGGCACTTGACGGCATGAGCACTGGGTGTTATTCTGTATGTTGGTAAATTGAACACCAATAAAAAATAAATTTATTATTTTAAAAAAGAATCAATGTATACTTACAAAACTTAAACTAAAATTAAATGGTTGAAATATCAGTTCTATTTTCCCTGCTAGCACAAACTTTTTCTATTACCTGACCACGTACCGGTCCATATCACATCAGAAAAGAGAATTTCAACCAAATTATTATATAACCAAGTTTGAGCAACAGATTCCCCACACATGCCTCCCTAACCAACTTTGCTATCCCTATCAAAGTATTTCCCACCCTGATCTGTATTTATTTAGATGCATCCGCCAACTGGGCTGCAAACTCCATGGGGGAAGGGATTATATCCTCAAATTACATATAAATTATCATTCCCCAAATATATATTATTCTAAATGGCAGGAGACTTCACTAAACACAGATTTCTCCTTCCCCTTGCCTCCTCCCTTCCCCAAAGATTCCTTGCTCCCAGAGGGCACGCACTACATCATATTCATCTATGTAGAAATCTCAGTACCTGACTCAACACCTTGCTCATGAGGGCCAGACACAAAGAACCCAATGGACTAAAAACTAAGAAAAATAACTGGCATTTTCCTGTAAATTAATAAGATGATAAAGGCAAGAATGTCATTCAGGAAAGTGGAACTTGCTAGAAAAAGGACTGAGGAATCAAGTTCCCATTCCCAACAAATTCTTAAGAAATCAAAAGTTAACCAATAATTGAGAGTATTTTAACCGACTGGAAATAAGAGGACAGAGTAGATAAGCAGATGTGCTTCCTGGAAAGAGAACCGGAATCAGGCCAAGCACACTCCACTCATATACCAAAAGTCAATTCAAAAACCTATGAGAGAAACCGAGTGTTCATTCAATGCATTTATTGTAGCACATCATGTGCACCATCCTGCAGGACCCCCCACCCCCCACCACTCACAAGAAAGTCAATACCAGTTTCTGCTCTGTAGGACTTGACATGCTTTTGGTGGAAAGAGAATAGGAACTGGTTAAATTACCATAAAAAGTAAAAGGGGCCAAGACAATTGCATGGAGAGCAGCAGCTATGGAAGTCTCAGAGGCAGTTTCACAACAGTGTTTGAGATTCACTCTGAACCTTGAAAACTAGGAAAGTTTGGGACAAGACAAGATTGAGAGGGAGTGGGTTTATTAAAATAGGGCAAACAATGTCAGCAAAGTCACAGTATTACCAAGCGTAGCTCAGATTATGGTAAGCAACAAACCTAGCTAGAACACTGGGTATTGCAGACAAGTTGTAGAAAAGGAGACTGAAAGAGCAGCTTCGATGTGTGGAGTGACTGAAAAGTCAGGCAGAGATTCAACATGCCCTGCCTTTGGCTCAGCTCGTGATCCTGGAGTCCGGGGATCCAGCCCTGCATCAGGTTCTTTGCTCAGTAGGGAGCTTGCTTCTCCCTCGGCCTTTACCTGCCTTCATGTTCTCTCTCTCTTGCTGTTTCTAATAAATAAAAAAAATCTTTTAAAAAAATCTAAATATGCCTTGTTAATTGCAGCATTTGAAGAAAATTATAAGGCAACCTCCTCACCCTAATGAAATAGAAAAAAAAAAGACTAAAAAGTAGAAATCTATAATAAATTTTGTTCATTTGATCAATATGATGGTATATTTTATGTATCAACCTGACTGAATCATAGGGTGTCAGATATCTGGTCAAACATTATTCTGAGTGTATCCATGAGAATATATTCAAATGAGATTAAGATGTGAATTCATTGACTGACTATAGGAACTTGCTAGCCACAACATGGGTGGGCCTCATCCAATCAGCTCAAGGCCCAAACAGAACAAAAGACTAACCCTCCCCTGAGAATTCCTCCTGCCTGACTGCCTCCAAACTGGGACATTAGCTTTCTTCTGCCTTTGGACCTAAGTTGAAACACTGGTTGTGTCTCGAGCTTGAGAGTCTTTGACCTGAGCTATACCCTCAGTTCTCCTGGTTCTTAGGCCTTCAGACTCAAACTAGTACAGCACCAGCTCCCTTTGGTCTCCAGCTTGCTGGCTTACCCTGCGGATCTCAGAACTTGTCAGCCTCCATAACCACCTTAGCCAATTCTTACACTGAGATATATATATATATATATATACACACACACACACACACACACACACACACACACACATCCTATTGATTCTGCTTTTCCGGAGAGCCCAGACTAATACAATCAAACTTGAAATTTCAGATGTCTGTTATATTGCTACAATAGAATCTATCTGATAAAAAACTAAAGGACTCTTGATACACCTTCTAGTCAATGAAAACATGTTAACCTTGACCAAAATGTAACATTAAATAGCCTTCAGATAAGTTCAGAGCAATAGTCATTCAATATCAACCATTTTTAATTTTACTTCTTTTTATTTTAATGAAGAAAGAAATACTTCTTATATAGATAAACAATTCTTTTGAGAAAAAAAAATGAGCCTGTATGTGCAAGAGTAATGCTAGGACTAAGTATAACACAGTGAAATAAATAAAGCAGGCACAGTACCCAACCTCAAAGAGCTTACAGACTAGGTAGGGATAAGCCATTAATCAACCACCAAAGAAATGGAAAATAACCTGATGAATGCAAGGACAATGATGAACATGGTGCTACTGGAGTATATAATGGAGAGAGCTAATCTCATCTGGAGTTCAAGGATGGTTTCTTGGCCCTGTGATGACTGAACAGAGGAATCTAGCAAAGGAAAAAGAGAAAATGCAAATGTAGAGCAAGTGGAAGGCACTCAGACATTTAATAGCTGGGTAAAAAGCGTATAAGCTGCAAAAAAATAGAACAAAAAAATGAGTGGCTAGGAGATGGTTTCAGTGAAGTCAAGGAAGAGAGTGCTTTAAGAGGGAGGTATCTGTCATCTGTCAACAACCCCTAATGCCACTGGGCAGATCAGCAGAAGGAGCTCCAAAAAGCCTGCAGTGCTTTAGTGACACAAAGTGCATGGTGGCCTGAGAGAGTCACTAGAAAGCTCAGGGCAGAAGCCATCTCAGTGCGGGCAGAGGAGCACATTGGAGGTGAGAAAACTGGAGACCTAGAATATCCAAGCAAAGAGGGGATCCCTGACGAAAGGGGATGTAGAATCAAGAGGGAACAATTTTGAAAAGAAAAAGTCTGAATATTTAATATCAATGACAATGATCATCAGTGTCAGAGGGTGAATATCAAATGAAGAGAGGGGATGCTCTACGTCCTAAGTGTTCATCAGAGGGGGTACACAGGCTTGTTCTTCAGAAAGAGGAGGGGACAGACACTTCTCTATGCCGGGAGGACGAAAACAGAACGAGTGCACCGATGAGTGAGTGTGAGTGTGTGCTGTCAGGAGCTGATGTGTCAGTGTTATTTACATTATCTTTCCAGTTGTTTACTGACATTCTAGGGTTAAAATTACCATAGGGTTTCCTATGGGATTCAGATGGTGTCAACAGAATTAAAAATCTTACGTGTGGCAAGGTACAAAGTATTTCAAGGGATTATTAAATGTCACTTTTGTGTACAATATGGCATTGGTCCTACCATGAATTGAAACAAAGCAAAATATATTTATAAAAGTTTAATATAGCATATAAATACCCAATAATGTGCATTTAAATTTAATAGAGAAAAAAATGAAGAAAGATCAGGAAAGCTGTTTACAAGCACACTACATTCCAAAGTCTACAAATGGGCCCATGGAACTAAGTCGCGGAGGGAAAGCTCTCCAAAGCCTGCTTGGTTCCATGCTGTTGCTAGAGGAAGAGTCAGGGAAACTGTCAGCAAGAATGACCATGCTCCTTTTTCTTTGCTTTTCCTTTCTGAAAAACAAAAAGAATGGGAGGGAGTGAGGGAGGGAGGGAGGGAGGGAGGGAGGGAGTGAGGAAGGAAGGAAGGAAGGAAGGAAGGAAGGAAGGAAGGAAGGAAGGAAGGAAGGAGAAAGAAAGAAGGAAAGCAAACCGATAGACAGACAGACATGTAACCCACCCCTAACTGTGCACAGCCATACATCACAGGACTTAGTTCACCAAAGGGAAAGACACAAGGAAATGTCGCTGTCATCTCTGCCCACTGAGATGAATTAAATCAATCGCCCATTCAATCCCGCCTGAAGGAGGCAGCTGAGCTGGGGCGGGACCCTGAGGCTGCGTGTCCTGCCCCTGAACAAGGGGCCTGGGACGTGGCCTGGGCGCTGCTGCTCCTGCTGGCGCTGCTCCAGGCGCCTGTGGACAGCGCGCGCCTGCACGGATCTCTGCATGCAGAGAATTCGATGCCTCAGGAAACCACCAACAGGGAATGTCACCTCTGTGACCTCCAGCTCTAGGAGCCAGGCCACCAGCAGCTCCGGGAACCCGCTGACCAACCGCCATCTCCATCTCCAAGACGCGTGGCTACAGCCAGAATCCCAGCAGCTGGGGGCTGGGCCAACAGGATCTCCAGCAGCTCAGGGTCCCAGAACACAACCCAGGCGACACTGGCCTCGGAGACCATCCCCACGACAGTTCAGCCACGGCCTTTTCTTATCAGTCACAATCACACCAGCTATTAGCTCTAAAGGAAATCCAGGATCCAGAGTGGATACTGGCAGCTCTCTGGGCGGTATTGTGCTGACACTGGGTGTCCCGTCGGTTCCTTACATCGGAGGCAGAAGGTATTATTCCAGAAGAGGCGTTCGATCACGAACCATTGGTGAACATGATGCCATCATCTAAGGAGGTCCAGGACCAGTGGAAGAAGACGGATACAGCCCTGTCAGATCATTTCGGTGATTCGGCCATGCACATAATATACAATGTGCTATATAAACATGTGGAGCGTCCTCCTGGTTCCTAAAGGGAAAACGGGTTTGGTTTGGGTTTTCTAAAGGAGTATTTGGAACATAGAGTTAATGCAATGGTTATAGTCACTTTTAAGAAATACACAGTAAGACAAGGCCTGCCCTTTCCTTGTATGGCACTGGTCACAGCAGGGGAGTGATCGGCAGACATGGTCCCCCATGGGTGCTGTGCCCTCCCTGCATACAAATAAGGCCCTCAGGATGCTGACAGAAACACCACACAGCAAAAATTATAGGAGTTCACCAGCTCGCAAGCATAACTTTAAAGCGTTGTGCCGGGTGCACTGCCCCCAGGGCCCAGTCAAACTAGCGAAGATATCTGGGCTTTGCCCTGCTAGGGAGAGCCTGAACTTTCAATGAGAGGTAATCTAAGTATTTTTTTCCTCTGTGTATTTCACTAAATTGGAACACTGAACAGTGTTTTAAAGATTTGGTTAGGTTATTGCTGATGTGAGACTAGTGTCACTACCAGAAATCGCTCTATTTCATATGGAACAGTTATTTTCTGTTTAGTGAATATTTTTAAGAGGTGTAAAGCTTTCTGCTCCTAGAATCGCTGAATGTCCTGTAAACTTCCCTAACCTAAGTTCCTCCTGTGATTTCCAAACCCACCCCACAAGCTAAGGCTGTGCCAGTCCATCCAGGGGCCGTAGGGCAGCACTACCTACACAACCCCTCAGGCTCCCACCTACATACCAAATGCTGCATTTTTGTGCACTGTTGATTTTACTCAGATTGGGGACATAGCATTTTTATACTACAAAAGCTTTGGAGTACATTTTTAAGGCTTTTAAAGATAAGCTTTTATTATTCTTCAGGCCACTGGTCTCCTGGGGGCGGGCACATGGCTGTATTATGGTATTAGAGAAAGCCCCATGTTGTAGGGACCCCAGGGCCAGTCAATGTAGTTCCTGTTACAAGCAGCCAAAACTCGTTCATGTTTGGTGAAAAAATGGTACTTAATCTGACTATATGACCATCCGACAGAGTGTTGCTATCTTAGTAAATTTCTGCTAATCCAGAAATGCACTAATATGTCCTAATGTCCCTCGTCTGCACTGCAAAGGATTTAAATGTGACTTGTGATCAGCTTTTGTGTTTCAGAGGATGCTAGGAATTTCTATGTAAAAGCATCACGTCTACGCACTGTGCATTAAGGCCTAGTCTGCTGAGGACCAGGTAACGCCGCAGGCCTGAGATGTGTATTGTAGAAGGAATCCAAGGAAGCCTGGGTGGGCAGAGTTGGTAACAGACCACATACTTGCCTGGTAGGAACCCCCACCGTTTCCATTTCTTTGTAAAATGACGATGCGGGTGGGGGGTGTTTTCAATTTTACCTTTTTCATCTCTTGTGTTCTTTGTGCTTCCCGGCTTGAGGTCCATTAGAACCCCAGAGGCAGGGGATCCCTGGGTGGCGCATCGGTTTGGCGCCTGCCTTTGGCCCAGGGCGCGATCTTGGAGACCCGGGATCGAATCCCACGTTGGGCTCCCGGTGCATGGAGCCTGCTTCTCCCTCTGCCTGTGTCTCTGCCTCTCTCTCTATCTCTCTGTGACTATCATAAATAAATAAAAATTAAAAAAAAAAAAGAACCCCGTAGGCAGCCGGATTCTGAGCACTCTGAGGATAGGGAACCACTTCATGTCCCTGAATACCTTTCCGGTGGCCTGAGGCCTGTCTTCTCCGTGTGGAAGCTGCATCGCTCACTTCCCAGGCCAACCACTGCTCCCCTAGTGCACATTTCACGGGCATAAACTCATTACCTAGTCCTGTTCACTGCGGCAAATACTCGCTTCTGTTCCCGCTGAGAAATGTATTCACTGGAAGATGCGTGAGAATCCAATCCAGGACTTTAGATAATCCAAAACATGAATCACTCCCATTCAGGTAAATGAGAGTTGACAATATATTCGTGAGAATTTTGTATTTTTAAGGAGAAAAATTTAAAGCAAATTCCTTTAACTCTTTTTTCCTTTTATTATAATGACCAGGTTTTGGTATTTAATTGTCACTGAGAACTATTTTTAGAATAAAATTTTGTTCTTCATCTAAAAATTAAAAAAAATAAAAAAGTAAATACCAACCTAAGAAATAATAGACACATCAGTCAGTTGATTATGCATTTAATTAAGAATAATACTCCTAACTCGGGGAAACGAACTAGGGGTGGTGGAAGGGGGGAGGAGGGCGGGTGTTGGAGGGGAATGGGTGACGGGCACTGAGGTGGACACTTGACGGGATGAGCACTGGGTGTTTTTCTGTATGTTGGTAAATTGAACACCAATAAAAATTAATTAAAAAAAAAAGAATAATAGTGTGTATAGTTTTGACATAAGTCAGCCATGATAATAATATATTTAATTACTTTTTAGACTCTTGTTAAACAAACTCCTGGGATCCCCGGGTGGCGCAGCGGTTTAGCGCCTGCCTTTGGCCAGGGCACGATCCTGGAGACCCAGGATCGAATCCCACGTCGGGCTCCCAGTGCATGGAGCCTGCTTCTCCCTCTGCCTCTCTCTCTCTCTCTCTCTCTCTGTGACTATCATAAATAAATTAAAATAAAATAAAGTTTAAAAAAAAGAAAAAAAAAACAAACTCCAAAAAAGGGAAGGCCACATTTTAGAACTCCTCTCCTTTTTTTAAATTTATTTTTTATTGGTGTTCAATTTGTAAACATACAGAATAACACCCAGACTCATCCTGTCAAGTGCTCACCTCAGTGCCTGCCACTCAGTCACCCCCACCCCACGCCCACCTCCCCTTCCACCACCCCTAGTTCGTTTCCCAGAGTTAGGAGTTAGAACTCCTCTTCTATTCAACTCTGTACCCTCTTGATGCAATAAAGCACCACAAACAGTGGCCTACAACTCAGTAACTTATCTTCCTTTTTCTTTTCTCCAAGCAGTCTTTTTTTTTTTTTTTTTTTTAGGCACAGGATTTCTTTTATTTTTGATTTTTTTAATAATAAATTTATTTTTTATTGGTGTTGAATTTGCCAACATACAGAATAACACCCAGTGCTCATCCCATCAAGTGCCCCCCTCAGTGCCCAGCACCCAGTCACCGCCCCCCCCCCGCGCCCACCTCCCCTTCCACCACCCCTAGTTCATTTCCCAGAGTTAGGAGTCTTCATGTTCTGTCTCCCTTCCTGAGCAGTCTTTTTTGGATCATGTGAGATTTCCAAAGAGGGCTAAGGCACAATGAAGGATGACTAAAGTTCTAGGAAACATTTTTCCTAAGGTTCTAAGAAACATTTTTCTTAAGGTTCTGTGAGCTTGTTTCTCAAATTCTCATAATTTAATATACTTAGCTGAATACATCTTTATTGTGCAGGTTACATTCACTGAATTATATAAAGTATAAATATAAATCATAAAAATTTATATTACAAGACAAATTTTAAACCTTCTTTTGAATATTTTATTAATTCAATGATGCAATGTAGAACTTCACATTTTATTTTGTATGGCTAAGTAGTGGCTGAATCTTTTATGAGTATCCACTCATGTTACTAGATGGAATACATTTTTCTTGAATAAAAATCTCCCTAGAAACACAACTTTCCTTCATAAAGAACTAAATCTAGCTAATTCAAGTGTTTTATGTTATGTGCATTAAATTAACTTCACTTTGCAGCTTATTGACTATTTTTATACCAATCATTAAAAAATAATCTAATACTCATCATAAAATATATCCCCAATTTAAAAAAAAAAAGGCATTTTCTTCTTTATCTTCCTACACAAAGAAATCCTGTCTGGAAACAAGCAATATGTATGTTTAATTTTAGTTGTCTAGATATTAGATTTAACACTTAAAAGTGTTATATTCTTTTAATTTCCTCTTGTGATAAGTGATGTATTCATGTTATTTGCCTTACTGAATCTAACTCGAATGCCTCTTCTTTTCATCATAGTTTTTAGCAACAAAAGATTGTAAACTTTCTCCTTTTTAGTTTTTACCATATCTCTTCTTAAACCTGTGTATTTAATGCAATGTGGATTAATTTTAGAATACTAATCTTTCATTATTACATTTGTTAAGCATAATTTGAAAGAACCCTGCAGCAAATACCATCTTCGCATGAACCTTAGTCATTTCACTGCTCCATATCCAGGTTTCTGAGTAGTCCAGACAGGACTGCCAGGTTCTTAGTCAATGGGGTATCTTAATCGAAGGCTCTGATTATCTGTGGTAATAACCATAAAAAGATCTATGACCTAACAACAAGATGCTGTTGGCCACACAGTTATGTGGCTCAGAGATAAGCTACTTACACAGTAGACCAAAATGTGTACACACATACCAGTACATACTCAGCAATCCCAGGGTAAAAATGTAACACTTTGCCAGACCAAATACTTCCATGCACATGAACAGCAGACCAGAGTTCAAGTGGAAGAATTTGCTTTCTGTAACTTCCAAGGAAAGAGACATAAGCTTTCTTCCGAATTGAAAAGGCACACTGGACGAGGTGTACTGCATCAGGAGAGAAACGAAAGGGAACAGAGGAGGCCAGATCACCCAGCATTCACTGAGCCCTGACTGCCAGGGTGGGCAGTGAGAAAATAAACATAGCTGTTCTGTGTTCCTCAGTTCAGTTCTTGAGGAACTCAGTTCAGTGACAAAAACACATATATAAGTAAATCATTTCTCTAAGTGGGCCCATGGATATATTACTCTAGATTTCTATTCTAGAGGTATTGGGAAAATCTTAAACAATTCTGCTTCAAATTCACTTAAAATGTTAAATTAGAAATTAAATAGAATTTAATTTTAAATTAGTAATAATAATAACTTTAAATATAAAATCGAAGACTCAGCACTTTTCCTCCCAAAGAAGAATTTCACAGAATTCCTTTTTTAAATTCTATTTCATACTTTCAGTATCACCAATCCTGTTAACAAAGGCCGCAGCGCAGTTAGGAAACAAACACTCTAGCTTCTCCTTGGTTGATGCCTCAGCGGTAGGCTTTACTGCCCTACAAATTATGAAGGTGTAGGCTCACTGAAATGATTTCTAAAGACCCTACCTACTAACATCCAGCATTCCCCATTCGGAAAGGTAGCTGACTGCAGGCACAAGGTTGACTAAGAAACAATCAGCTGGCACAAAACCTGCTTCTCTTAAAAAGCTGAAAGCGGTTTAGCATAATAATAATGATCTTAAACCTATCTCTAAAGCTGCCAAACCACCATATCTAATAAAGGTCTCTGCACAGCACAACAAGATATCTTCCCTACAGGACATTTCTTACATTTATAAAGTCCTAGCAACCTTTCCAAAGAGAAGACAGGCCACCCAGCCATAGCCAGTACGATGGCCCCGGTAAACAATATTCAAGTGGCCTAAGTGAACACATGCTTCCCTGTGCATCCAACTGAGGAGCCCAGGAACAGGGCACTAGGCTGCTGCTGTCTTCATTGGGAGTAGGCCCGTTAGGACTGTCATCCACATAGCACGTTGTTCCTTGAGTGGTGATTATTTACTTAAACGTCTTTGGCATGCTTGGGATTTATACCAGCTACCTTGAGATGTTAGAGAAATAAAACAGACTTTGCTCTGTTTTATATAGAAACAAAACTACAGAGACAAAAACTATACACATGGCAGAGTGGTGATAAAAATACTTGCTAACTTATATGGCACACATAGGGGCCAGGTGTTTTGCTTATGTTATCTTATTTAACTTAATCTTCACAAAATCCAATGAGGTAGGTATTATCATCATTAATTCACAACAGAAACAAGAGTTCCAAGATTATTTTTACCACTATGGAAACAGTGACTAGATTATCTTTTGAACTATAACATGTCCAGTGCTCTGTACAGGCCCTGGCCCACAGCAGATGCTCGAGGGCTATCAGTTGAATGAATGCATCAAGTGAAGTGTTCAGCCAACAAGGGTCAGAAATTAGGCATTTATTGCCTTTCTTAACAGAATCCAAACTGGGCTCAGTTTTGTACAGGCCCTGGCCCACAGCAGATGCTCGAGGGCTATCAGTTGAATGAATGCATCAAGTGAAGTGTTCAGCCAACAAGGGTCAGGGCCAGAAATTAGGCCTTTAAATTGCCTTTCTTAACAGAATCCAAACTGGGCTCAGTTCTGCATTCTTTCTACTTCTATATCAAGTGTTTGTTTTGTCCACTGACTCTAACTTTTCCTCATCCTCCAACAAAGCTAATTTCCCTCACCAAAGGGAAAAAGAGGCTAAAACACATATTGCCTACGCATGACTTTTGTATAAAAGAAAAGAAGGTGCAATGCCTTTGAATGAATTCAGGATGTTTTGAGAACTTAAAAATATCAAGGAACATGAGTTCTAAATAACTCTAAACTATGTATATTCTTAAATGAAACTGTTTGCAAATGTTCAGTAGTTTCAAAACTATCTAAATAGTAAATTCAGAAGCATGGAAGGCTTTTAAAATCTGTGTTTACTCTTTTGCAAATTAACTCTAAGGTATTAGAGCACAGAGGTTTACACGGTGGACAGGGAAGACAAATTACCTGGACTCAGTTCCTATCCAGCTACTCAATGGCTGTGTGGCTCAGGCAAGTTACTTAGATTCTGTATCAGCAACCTCACCTGACAGAGGAGGGGACAATTCTAGTGCCTTCCTCACATATTCATGGTACATATTAAGGTTCTAATACACATGACCACTTATAGGCACATAGTACCTATTCTGTGCTAGCTGCCGTCACCATCATCATTATTAAGGATTAAATGATGTATTTCAAAGTTATCAATCTATACAGCTTAAGGATATTTCTAAAAATAGTCGTTTGACTTGCGGATAATCTCCAATTGAATTAAAATAATATATTTATAAGTAATATAATAATTTAACTTCCTATAGTAATATGTAGCCACAGTAGGGCTAGTACTTAAAATTTCATAGGACCTACTGCTTCTAATTGTACTTATTTTAAACTTTTAACTAAGGAAAGACAAATATGTACTTTACTATAAAATAATCCATTAAAAGATCTCCAAGATATTTAACTGATATTATTATGGTATTACTAAAGAAATCATTAGATAGCTGCTCCCTAATATTCTGTAACAGAGTCTAGAAAAATTATTAAAAAAACATTTATATAAATCTGATTTAAAAAACAGAAAAGAAACTGAATTAGAGAAAAGTCTTTATAATTTTTGGTATAAATGAAAAATCCAGTTGATTTTTTTTTTTTTGGTTGCTAGGTTGGTGCCCCTGCGATCTGAATGCTGCATCAACAACATTTAATAAGCCCATGGATCTCAATGTCTTCATGACAATGGAGAAAGTCTTGTCTGTGCTTTAGAAACAATCAAGTTGCTTCTCTCACAGGAATCCACATTTGATCTCTTGGCTTGACCATTTTGAAATATCATGTGTCACCAGAAGACTCCAAGATAAACTGCCTAAGACTACCCAGCCTTGCACAAGGCAGAGAAAGGAGAGAAAATAATATGTAATAAAATAGCTCTCCTGCTAATGGGAAAACGAAACTGACATCAGAATTGGGACAAAGCTTTGTTGACATCACAAGTTTGGCTCAATACCTAGTGCTCTCTCAACATATTCAGTCCATCCCCACAACCTGACATCCCTCATGAGGTGTTCCAAAAACCCAGGTTTTCTATATGCTCCTTTTTCTTATAACACCAAGCCACCTTTTCATTTATGTTGATATTATGCTGCAAAAAAGTCCCAGGAAGGGATGCCTGGAACTATGTCTTTAAGAACATGAGATGTAGCACTATATCTAAAATATTCCAAGAATTCAAAGTCTTGACTTTAAATGATGTAATTCTGTACATAAATAATTTTCTATGAAAAGATCAGAAATTTTTAAAAGCCTGTAAAATCTGAGTAGGTCAAATATTTCTTCCAATATTACATTTTTCCTTTGGTGTAAAGAAATTAATACTTAGTCATAAGAATCACCCATTTTTTATGGAGCCTAAGAATTCTTTTGGTTCATTTTAAGCCACATCTTTCACACTTAGAATTTTCTGGTTCAGTTGGAAATACTTTTCAGAAGTCTGAACATACAGTTCAATGAATTGTTCTGAAATGTGTGCATGTGGGAAGAATTTTTTGCTTATGAGATCCTTCAATAATTCATATATTTAAATCATCATTTCCAAAGCAAATCTTCCAAAATCAAATAAATTGCAAAACTACCAGTGAACTAAGTCTCCAAAAAGGAGTTCCAATTCTCTGCCAAAACAGACTTCAAATTCTTAATCCCTTGTCCAAAAAAATTGGACCAACTATTGATGTTTTCCACCAAGCAAGCCACATAGCCACAAATGTTTCTCATTTACTCCAATCCTGGGACATACAGCTCAAACAAGAAATTTCCTGAATACCCCAAATTTCAGATACAATTTGGAATGTAAGTGATTCATAATGTTAAGCAGGAAACATTATGGTCTTCTCCTACCAGCTCGATGTTTCTGGAATGCAACCCTCAGGAGATTATTCCACCGAATCAGAAGGCTGACATCACTGTCAGCCTTGTGACCCATTATAGCTGGGTCCTCTGCTCCCAGCTCAGATGTGATTCTGAACCCTGAACAGTCTGCTACTCCAGCTAGCATTCAAGGAAAACAGACGTTCCGCCAAGGGAGCGACAAAGATCCATACTGTGCTCTGTGGCAAGGAACACAGAGTGCACTCGATCCCACTCTAAGGAAAAGCCAAGATAATGTTAAAAGGAATTAAAGACACTGTCATCACTTGTGCACCAAAAGGCTCTCACACTGGCCTCTGAACAGATTCTAATTAATTTGAATATGAAACTTCACAGATCTTCTAGTTTATGAATCCTCTTCCAGTCCCACCCCCACTTCACCTCCTCTTAAATCGAACAATAATTTCTGAGAGTATCAAAGTTGCCAACAGTCATCTTCTGTAGATTCCTACTCTATTTCAAGGAAGGAAGCGCACCTGACATAGCAGAAGACAGGTACGACACTGAATGACCGAATGACCGGGAGAACTGTGTGAGTCTTTGCAACACCGGCTACTAAACAAGAGAGACGTGCAGGTGGTTCCCTTATAAAGAAATACATAAGTAGGGCCTAGAGGAGTGATGTGGGTAAAAGGTAGATATAAAAACTTACCGACATAGTATTCCATTACCTAAAGGGATCATTGCAAGCAAAATATACAGTTAAAGGGAACTCAAAGCTGAGCAGCCAATCCTTTGGGAGTCTGGGCAAACGTAGAGTGTTATCGATGATACAGACATAACCACCAATAGGAAGAAAGGTCACAAACAAAAGGCAGCTGAGCAAAGGTAAGAGTTACTATTTAAGCATAAGGAAAAAATGTAGTTTAAACAGAATAACATTCTCTAAAACACAGAATAAAGAAAGAACACAAAACAGTGGGTTTGCCTAAAGTAAATTCCATGAGTCTACATGTAGGCTTTTTGATATCAGTAACATTCACAAGGAGACACTTGAACTGAGTTTGTAAATTAAAATTGTGAGGTCATGCTGGAGGTGCTGGAAGAGGACTGCATCAGGAAGCCATAAAAAATACAAAATGCTTGGAAAAAATTAATGTATGCACATTTAAAAATATCAGTTGAAATTTGTGGTTGGATCAACGTATATCCTGAATAACCTAAAAAGTGGCTTGAATATCTCCAGCTGCCAAAAAGATTCTATTTTCCAGCCCAATCTAGCCTTTTGTAAGAGGCATCTCTCATTTATCCAGACAAAAAAAAGACAGTAATTACATTGGTTATCCAATGCTTATCTGTATGGAGAAAATATGGTTAGCTAATAACATCAGGAAATGGAATATTCTAGATGACTATCCTTTCTGGTTACTTTAAAACCTAATTCTGTGCATTTTCCCTCTTCTGACTGTGGACTTTACACTCAGAATGGAGTGAAATCAGCATAACTCTCAGCAAATTATTAAATTTACAGTCTTTCGGATCACAGTAAATGACATGATGTACAATGAAGCTTCTAGAACAATAAACATGGTAAATTCTTTGTTTTTAAAGATTATTAATTTATTTATTAGAGAGAGAGAGAGAGAGTGAGAGAGGCAGACGGAGAAGCAGGCTCCATGCAGGGAGTTTGACATGGGTCTTGATCCCGGGTCCCCAGGATCACGCCCTGGGCAGAAAGCAGTGCTAAACCGCTAAGCCACTGGGCCTGCCCGCACATGGTAAATTCTTAAAAAAATATTAGTTTCCTTATTCTTTCCCTTCTCTCTTACTTCTGCCAACCATAGCTTTGCTTTTTTTTTGCAGCTTAGGTACCAGGAGCTGTGCTTTCACATGCAATCAACCAATTTCCCAGTGAATTGCAATGTTTCTTCATTCTGTTAACCATCTGATAAAGGAGTTTTAATTAGAGGACTCCTCTAAAAACTTATTGCTTAACTTTTTCTCATCTTGGCGGAATTTCTGCTGAGGAATCAGCTATGTTCAACTCACAGTTTCTGTCAGAGCCCAATGTAATGTGCAGCACTAGGCAAGGATACAGGGATATGGAATTCAATAAAATACGGTTCCTACTGAGGATGGTTAATTTTATGTATTAACTTGACTGGGCCACAGGATCACCAGATAGTTGTTCAAACATCATTCTGGGTGTTTCTGTGAGGGTGTTCTGGCATGCGATTAACATTTAAATAGATGGACTTGACTAATGCAAATTGTCCTCCAGTGTGGGTGAGCCTCATCCTATCAGTTGAAGACCTGAACAGAACAACAGGGTGATCCTCCTCCACATAAGAGGATTCTCCTGCTTGATGATCTTCAAACTAGAATATCTGCTCTTCCAGCCTAACGGTGTGTAAAGTGGGACACTGCTTCTTCTACGTCAGCCTGTGGCCTCTAGATTCAAAGTGGGACACTTGTTCTGCATATTCTGGACTTGGTCAGCCTCCATAACCACGTGAGCCAATTCCCTGGAATGAATCTTTCGATAGATAGAGATATATATAAATAGATAGACAGAAAGACAGATATCTAGATCCTATCAGTTCTATTTCTCTGGGAAACACTGGCTAATACACTATCCTCGAGAAGCTCAAAATCTAGTCATGAGGATATACCCAAATAAAATTTCTCCATGAAGCCTTTCCCAAGTAATAACACAGAATATTGCACTATGAGCCAAATAAACCATCAAGTAAAGAAACTATCAATAAATGTTCACTGAATGAATCAAAAGTACTTGAAAACAAGATCTGCCAAGGACATTATCAGAGCATGTAATTCATTCCCTCAAGAATTCTCATAAAGAGAATGATCTGGTGTCAATTTACAACTAGATTTAACCCTTTTCTGCATATGCTGAATACATGAGATTTCTCTGCTTTATGAGTTAGTTACTGTTATTTGAAGCAGGTCATTGGGAATAAATTTAAAACAGGGAGTGCAGTTATAAATTGGTTCATTCCTCTCACAGTACATAGTACAAATAAGAAGCAAATAAGCTTCCATGAATGGCAGCCAAGTTTTTCTGCTCCTGAGATGGTGCCTCATGAACAAAGCGAAGCCAGTTGGAGTGTCGAGGGTTGGTAGCATCCAAAATGTATAGTACTTCTCCCTTACTCCCACGAACCTGAAACATAAAAAGCTGCTGAGTTTGGACATGAAGTTAGTATTAGTCATACTAAACATATCAAGAGTAGGATATGATATTTTCTCATAAGGATACACATTTCTTATTGACAGATGTTGAATAGATGCTGGATTAACATCCATTCTCCCCCTTAAACATACGTACAAATAGAACCTACTATTTTATTTGGCAGATGTCTAGACGACTCACAATTGCAGCAACTCTCAGAGTTGATAGCTCTTTTCTGGTTCAAATTATTTGTTAGTTGGTATATTTTAATAGACGTGTTGCAACTGCAACCACCCAGGGGACAACCATAATTGCAACCTGTCCCCCTTTTCCCACTGAAAAGGGGATACTGCTTGGTTCCCACTTGAGGGGGGCAGAGCTGGAGCAATCCTTTCAATTTCACTCTCCACCTGTTTCCTGAATCTTTTCCATATGAGGAGAACTTGCCAATGAAACCAGTAGAATCTGACATCCACTGAGCCACATTTTCACATTTCTAAATAGTAGATAAATAAAATAGGTTCCATTTTGTCTTTTCATGGCCTGCTCATGGCTTGTTGAGGTCAGTGCGCCCTCTGTCTTTTGTTTCATGCCATAAGGCTTCCTGGTCAGACCCACTCAACATTCAGTTGGAGGGAGAGAGGTAACTGCCAAAGGAGTGGGTAGCTCATTTTACATTCTGGAAACCAAGTTGCTTCAACTCAAGCTTCTCCAAGGCCCCCACGCTGTAGGTTATCAGGCGGTGCTCAGTTTAATAATGGAAAAATCAATCTCCATCCAACTCACTGTGTGTTTAAATTCCATTGGAATCCAGGGGAGGAGGAAAGGAGTGAGTGATCAGCACTTCAGATCTCTAATACCAAGTAACACAAATATAAGAATATAAATTCACCTTTGCAGACTTGGGGTGGGGATAAACAAATTCTACATCTCCAAAACTTCATTTAATAAAATAAAGCACCACGAGCCTAATAATGTCTGAATTTCCCAATGATCCATTTGGACAATCATGCATTCACTGGACATAATTCACTGAGTCCCTACCATGTGCCAGGTACAACTTAAGGCACTATGAATCTTTCAGTGAACAAGACAGCTGGAACTGGACATCGTTGCAGCACTTAAGAACAAACAAGCATAGGATATCACTTCAGGGAAAGGTAAGAGCTGTGAAGACAACTCAAGCAGAGCAGAAGGAGGCAGAGTGAGGGGAGCTGAGCAATCTCAGAAGAGATGATACAGCCTCTCTGACCTGAGAGGAGCTCTAAAGAAGGTAGGGACTGGCCAGTGGCCAGTGGAGGGCTGGAGACAGAGTGCTCCTACCCAGAGAGAACAGCACATAGAAGGCAATTAGAAAGGCCCCGGGAGTGGCACAGAAGCAACCAAGAAAATGAGGGGCAGGGACATCAAACAAACTGCACAGGTCCAGCCACATACTGATGTACAGACTAGGAAGCCATCTGCAGAGGTCAAGTTACCTCCAAAAGACTGTTACATCAAAACATCTGCTACATGAGCTCCAAACACTGATATGTCAAGATTTTAGCATATATTGTCCAGAAAAAATGCAGTTTTCCTGTTCTGTCTTTATACCATTCACTGCCATGTGTCTCAAACAATTCCTGTTTTCTTAAATGCCAAAGGATCCTCAATAATCATTTAAAAATCTTGCTGACAAAATGCGAGACCTCCATGAGAAGCAGAAATTTAATTTTTGATATTGTAACTGCTAAAAGAAGAACTCAGGACTATAAACACCTACTATTTATATCTCATATGTTTAGGTGAGAAGCCATGGGAATTTGTAACTTCTCACTAGGAAAGCTCATACTGAGATCTCCTTTGGGAGGCACTTGAAAACTGTGCTATGTTGCTGCTTACCCCTCACTGCCCATTGGGTAACGTCAGAAGTGTCCAGAAAGACTGCTGGGATACATAGAAAGAACTCTCCATGCCCCTCCTCAAAGAGGACATCAACTCACTGTTCTTTAAGGACAGTGAATAAATCATTAAATAAGTCACGTTAGATAATTGGGTATGAAGTCTCCTTTCCCGGTTCCTCTGTAGCTACAGTAACAAAACTGTTTACCTTGACAAAGAGCTAAATGAAGCAGAATGAGCAGCAATGCCATTAGATTCTTGAAACAAAAATTTTCTTAGAATCAGATTTTAAAATCTGCGACTGTTTTGCAGAAGGGAGACTGAAGCAGTGGAAGGAACACCCTAAGGCACGGTCCCCAGTCTTTAAAGGGAAATGATGGGGAGAGGAGCAGAGGCAAGGCTGGTGATAAATAAGCTACACATTAAAATCCTGGGAAGAGGCATGCCTGGGTGGCGCAGCGGTTTGGCGCCTGCCTTTGGCCCAGGGCGCGATCCTGCAGACCCGGGATCGAATCCCACATCAGGCTCCCGGTGCATGGAGCCTGCTTCTCCCTCTGCCTATGTCTCTGCCTCTCTCTCTATCTCTGTGACTATAATAAATAAATAAAAATTAAAAAAAAAAATCCTGGGAAGACAATGGCCTCCTTTGTAGTTTCTAGGACCTTGGGGTGGGCAGATCAAATGCCTCAGGTGTAGAACATGCTCTCTCCCCTTCCACCCCTACCCCAAGGTAACCCCTAGACTCATTATAATGTATTTGCATAATGGGTACAACACTCTATCCCCCCCCCCCACGGAGAAGGCTGCCAAACCTCAGAGGGTCAAACTCTTACTCCCAACTTGTGGGAGGAGTTTCCCAAATGACTGGAGGCAGCCTCCATTAAGAGACCACCTCACTGCAGATCACAGCTCCTCCCAGCCCAGAGAGGCCCAGTAATACCCAATTCCAGAACAACCTAGGAGCCGGTTCCACCTCTCAGAACCTGCCTATTCTTCCACCTTGAAAGTGCACTTTTTTTGCTTTAACGAACCGCTTTGCATTTACTACATTCTTTCTGGCTATCTTTATTGGAGTGCAGATCCCCACATAAATCTTCTGGGGAATCCAAGGACTGAGACCTCCATTTACACAAACAGACACTCTCTTCCAGAACACCATTACTGTTGGAATCCACACAATCCAACTTTTTTTTTTATGTAGGGAAACCCCAATGGCTCTGTCAGGGACATATCTCCGTTGGAGAGGACAGCACTACTCACAGAAACTACCTCTGAGTCATACATTGGCTGCCCAGTAGGAAGTACAATATACATCAGATGTGTCTGACATTTGGAATTCTTTCTTCAAAGATGTGAAATGTAACAAAGATTTCTCTGTGACTTATTAGAGTAAGGACACTCGGCCAGGGGCATCGTTGGCTCTTTGTATATTTCAGCTTTTTCCCAGGCCCTTTGCCTCCAACCAGGTCCAAGTATTCAGTATTAGTGACTTATTTCCGGTCCATTAGATGTATTCACTCTGGTTGTCTGTAACCATCTCACACCACATCACAGCTTAGGAGACAAGCACCATTTAATTTTATATTAAACTTCTGATGAAACCTGTCCCTTTCAATACATCCATTTTACATATCGATTCAGGATTACTTATATTCTCATAGCAACAAGATCATAGACAGCAGTGTACTGTAGAGTTGCTTACATATTCATAGCTGAGATACTTCTTTTTGTTCATTAACAGAACCACTATTTATTTTATTCAAAACACCCTGAACCAAATGACTTCTGAGTTCCTCTCTGCAGGCTACCTGTTCCCTCCAACTCTGAAGTGCCTTGTTCCCCTTCCCAGTCTTAACACTTCCCTGAAGCTGTAAGATCATCTGCTCATGTGATTTGTATCTTCCCACCCTACCCACAGCATTCCCCTCTTGAAATATCTAAGAGACATTCAAAGATAATCTAAGCCATCCTTCCTCTCTCCAGACAAACCAAATAAAAACTCTCCAGACAGATGGCTACTATTAAAGTCTCCATTTATCTATTTTTAATTTGATACCAAACCCTGAGGTAATAAATTGAACATTTTTAAAGTCTAAGGAATAAGGAAGATATTCCTCTTAGTATCATTTTCCTGCATCTAACTAACCTTTGCAGCCAAAATATAATTTTTTCCTGTCAAAACTTGTCTTCCAAATAGCATCATCTTTTATTTGAATTTTCATGAAGATGAAGTGTATTGGTTACTGTCCTACTGAAGATCATCTCCCACATGTCTGGGGGCCTGTAATGAGTGAATATTCTCATCTTGCAGTAAAAACCATCTCGATCCCAAACCCTGTTTGATTTGCACAGACCTCCTAAGCCAGTTACATAAAAAAAAAATGTAGCTAAGGTGGGGAAGGAAAAGAAAAGAAAAAGAAGCTAGTTTTAAGCACTAATATTTAAGGTAGGGGTATCTTTGGAGAATCAGATGGCACCATATGTTTATATTAAATTACAGGCATTTTTTCCTTTGTTTTTAACTGAAGTTAGGCCAGATGCTCTGCCTTCAGTGTCCAATTAAACAGATCTCAGGATATCCTTAGAAGCACAAAGAAAAAAAAAGTCTGCTCATGTAATCAATTCTGACAGCACACCGTTCTCAGATTTAAACCCAAGAGAGACACATTTTTAGAAATCAACAAAGATCGTCACTAGGACAGTAGAGATTTACAATTTTTCAGCAAAGGGCACAGGGCTTTTTCTATTGATTTCTCAAAGGATTCTTTTTTTTTAATAATAAATTTATTTTTTATTGGTGTTGAATTTGCCAACATACAAAATAACACCCAGTGCTCATCCCGTCAAGTGCCCCCCTCAGTGCCCGTCACCCAATCACCCCCACCCCCTCGCTCCTCCCCTTTTACCACCCCTAGTGATTTTTCAAAGGATTCTGTTAAAAATTCTTGCTGTTTTGGGCTTATACACACGTATACACATATCACCGAGGCCTACCTGTTTATATCTTCTCCAGGGGTATTATCCAATAACCCCGACCCATGGAATCCCCTATCTCCAGAGTGAAAAGCAGATAGAAAACACATATTTTTACAGATCGCAGTCTCTTTAACTGAACAGCATTCAGAATACAGTACACAGGAAGTTAAATAACTTAAAAGGGTTGATGTGAAAAATTAAGTCAGTTTTTCATTACAAGTAATTAGTGCCCTAAATATGTGTAGCTGAAGAATGTCAGAAAAGTATTCTGGGCAAGATGGTGGAAGAGTAGGGTTCCCAAGTCACCTCTCCCCACCAAATTACCAAGATAACCTTCAAATAATCCTCAAAATCTACCAATTTGGCCTGAGATTTAAAGAGAGAACAGCTGGAACGCTACAGTGAGAAGACTTCATGCATCTATCAAGGTAGGAGGACGGGGAAAAAGAAATAAAGAAACAAAAAGCATCCAAGGGGAAGGGGCCCCATGTGGAGCCGGCTAAGGCTGGGGACGGTGTCCCCAGGACAGGAAAGCTCCGTCCCGGAGAAGCAGGAGCTTCACCAATCTTCCCAGATGGAAAGGGGCTCACAGGAAGTTGGAGCAGGACCCAGGAGGGTGGGGATGCCCTCAGGCTCCCAGAGGCACTAACAGACACCTGCACCCCGGGGACAGCACGCCACACCCCAGAGCCGAGCTGCCTAAAGGGCTGCAGTGCACTTGGCTAGACCGGGGAGTAGCTCGGAGGGGCTCCGGCTGCGGCTCCGCGTGAAGGGGGTTGCGTGGCAGGAGCAGGATTCCAACAGCACAGGCCTGGGAGCCCAGGGCGCCGGGGACACAGCCCAGTATCTGGCCTCCTTCGCTGACAGGTAGAAGCCGCGAGGGCCAAGGACAACAAGGAGGCTCCTGCCACAAGCTGAGCAGATGAGTGCCCCCGCCCCGGAGTCTCCAGGCCCCTGCAGACTGAGAGCTCCCGAGTTACTGCGGGAGCTGACTGTAGGGCTGGAGAGCTGGCTGCCACTACTCTGGTTGCTCCTCCTGGGGCCTCAAGGGGTAAACAACCCCCACTGAGCCTCACAGTGGCCTCACCTGATAAACAGTTTAAACATCTTTCACTGAGCCTTGCAGCAGGCAGGGGACTGAGCAGTTCCCCCAAGTGCTAACACCTGAAAATCAGCACAGCAGGCCCTTCCCCCAGGAGACCAGCTAGGGGGACAGGGGAAAAACAAATTATTCACCAAGCAGCACTGGAAAGTTCCAGGGGGGGTCGAGGGATTTACAGTACACAGAATCAGAGGGTACTCCCCCTTGTTTTTTTTGTTTTTTGATTTGTTTCTGACCCCCCACCCGTTTTTTTCTTTTCTTTTTTTCTCTTTTATTTTATTCTCTTTCTCTTTCTTCTCTTCTCTTCTCTTCTCTTCTCTTCTCTTCTCTTTTCTTTTCTTTTGCAAGAGAAACACAAGCAAAAATGAACTATTGGGACTTGATCAAGATAAGAAGCTTTTGCACAGCAAAGGATACAGTCAACAAAAGTAAAAGACAACCTACAGAATGGGAGAAGGTATTTGCAAATGACGTCTCAGATAAAGGGCTAGTTTCCAAGATCTATAAAGAACTATTAAACCCAACAGCAAAGAAACAAACAATCCAATCAGGAAATGGGCAAAAGACATGAACAGAAATCTCACAGAAGAAGACATAGACATGGCCAACACGCACATGAGAAAATGCTCTGCATCACTTGCCATCATGGAAATACAAATCAAAACCACAATGAGATACCACCTCACACCAGTGAGAATGGGGAAATTAACGCAGCAGGAAGCCACAAATGTTGGAGAGGATGCGGAGAAAGGGGAACCCACCTGCACTGTTAGTGGGAATATGAACTGCAGATAGGGGATTCCAGGGTGCAGCCACTCTGGAAAACTGTGTGGAGGTTCCTCAGAGTTAAAAATATATCTGCCCTAGACCCAGCAATTGCACTGCTGGGGATTTACCCCAAAGATACAGATGCAATGAAACGCCGGGACACCTGCACCCTGATGTTTCTAGCAGCAATGTCCACAATAGCCAAACTGTGGATGGAGCCTCAGTGTCCATTGAAAGATGAATGGATAAAGAAGATGTGGTCTATGTATACAATGGAATGTTACTCAGCCATTAGAAACGACAAATACCCACCATTTGCTTCGACGTGGATGGAACTGGAGGGTATTATGCTGAGTGAGATTAGTCAATCAGAGAAGAACAAACATTATATGGTCTCATTCATTTGGGGAATATAAAAAATAGTGAAAGGGAATAAAGGGAAAAGGAGAAAAATAATTGGGAAATATCTGAAAGGGAGACAGAACATGAGAGACTCCTAACTCTGGGAAACGAACTAGGGGTGGTGGAAGGGGTAGTGGGCGGGGGGTAGGGGTGACTGAGTGACAGGCACTGAGGTGGGCTCTTGACGGGGTGAGCAGTGGGTGTTATTCTATATGTTGGCAAATTAAACACCAATAAAAAATAGATACATGAAAATAAAAAAGCCACAAAATGTAAAGTAGAATAAATAAATAAATAAGTATTTTTTAAAAATTTAAGGAAATGAGACATATAATGTGACAGCATAGAGTCTCAGACAAGCCTTATGCCTAATACAGTCTTTAATACATGATAGATATTACTTTTCAGTTAATCAAACATTATTAAATGGAGTATACCTTCAAAAGTGATTTCTTGTAAAAATAAAAATTATTCAAGAGGCTTGTACAGAACAACTAGATGTTAGCCACTGCTGCTTCTTAGGCTCCTGTTTTAAAAGCACTAATATCTGTACAGAAACACTTAAAGGAATAAAATGGTCTTTTCAATGCTTGTTTTCTCTCAATTTAGTACTGAAAAACCATTAAGACTCCCTAGACTAATAATAACTACACTATATATGATGTAATTTTCTGAATAATGTATAAAAATAAAGAGCTGAATATTTAGTTGAGAAAAATAAATATAAGAACATATCTTGTTTTCCCATTACTATCAAAAACTTAATTTTTTTTGCAGAAATAAGTTATAGATTTGGGGGACCTTTTTTCAAAATATCAAAGATAAAACTCACAACAAATGTGAGAAAATAAATAACTATAATGAAAACAATTGCAATATTTCACAATAATCATAATTCTAAATCGCAGAATGGTTTTTAGTACTAGATAACATAATACTTTAACACTCTGATACAGATTTGGAAACTAAAGTTGGTCTGTTATAGCTCCTACCGAAGGGGCTCAATTGAGGAAATTCTCTAAGTATGCTGAAGCTTGGGCCTCCAGGAGGGCTATGCACCAGGTTTTTGAGCAGTAATATTTGGGGAGATTTGCAGGATGCTTCAGACAAGTAGATTAAAAAGTTGCAGGACCTGAGTAATCCACAAAACACAACATATTCCCAAGTTTTGAAGATTACTATTAAAGTGTCATCCCTTTTTCTTTCTGTCCAGTGCTTTTTTCCATAAGTCATGTGAATTAATCACTTTAAAACCAGAATTACAAAAATTATACTAATTATTTGTCTGGAAAGGGATGGTTAAACACCTATACGGAAATCTGCTAAAATGATCTGTAGGAAAACCACAAAAATAACTCACAAAAATAAATATAACATTAGATATTTTTCCTGCCCTTCAATCCTAATTTTACAGTTTGAGTTACACTGTTTGAATGATTTGACCTGCATCCACTACTCATATATTTGGAAAGTAGTTAAAGAAGAAAACTATTGAATCTGAGAATCTGACACTCTGCTCTCCTTGTGAGAATCAAGAATGCTTAGTGCTGGGGCACCTGGTGGCTTAGCCGGTTAAGCATCTGCCTCTGGCTCAAGTCATGATCTCAGGGTCCTGGGATAGAGCAAGGAACCATGGGCATCAGGCTCCCTGCTCAGGGGAGAGTCAGCTTCTCCCTCCTCCTTCTGCAGCTCCCCCTGCTTGTATTCTTTTGTTTGTGTGCATGCTCTCTCTCTTGCTCTCTCAAATAAGCCTAAAAAAAGAATGCTTAGAGCAGAGATTTTTTTATTCATAATTTTTTTTTATTGGTGTTCAATTTGCCAACATATAGAATAACACCCAGGGCTCATCCTTTCAAGTGCCCTCCTGAGTGTCTGTCACCCAGTCACCTTCAACCCCCGCCCACCTTCCCTTCCACCACCCCTAGTTCTTTTCCCTGAGTTAGGAGACCTGAAAGAGATTTTTAAGCTCACTAATGAATGTCTCTGCTTTGATTCCCTACCCTCTCTCACTTTAAAGCTGAGGGTTATTAATTTGGGCCAATTCCAATGCTGGGGACAGCACTGGGAGGTCTGAGCTCCCCTTCCACTTCCTTTTCCAGTACCTCACAGAATTCACAAATGGTTCTGTTCAAATCATTAATTAACATTCATGTAAAAAATAAGGACTCTTAAAATCTATAAAATCACCATTCATTTGTTCTAATTCCCACTTGCCAGAATAAAGCAATGACTGTCTGTGATTATATTTAAGGTGCTGATGATTCTCAAGATAAAGATAAAAGAGTAAACTACTGAAATTCATTCTAGGAGAGAGAAGAAAATATACATTATTTCCTTTAAATTTCGTAAGAACCCTACAAAGTAAATGCTATCCCCATTTTACAGAGGAGGCAAATGAAGCACCTAAGGTCATAATCTTTGAAAGAGATAGCTCCAGGGTTTGAAGCTAAGATTTGTCCTATCTGGGGCCCTTACACAGTATTCATCAGTAGAAATCAATATGAAAGAGTTTGGAACAATGGCTTCTAACCAAGTAGTATGTACGTAATAGTATGTCCTTGGGGGCATTTGGAAATGTGGGTCAGTATGATGGGGGCACTCTGGCAATTAGTGTCTGGGGCCTTGGGATGTTAAATATCCTGCAATGTGTTGTACAGTGTCTCAAAACAACATAAAAAAGCCACCATCGAACTCCAATAGCATCCCTCACCTTTTCTTTTTGAGAGGGGGAGAGAGAGAAGCTGGGGAGGGAAAAAAGTGAGAGGGAGAGAGAGAGAATCTTAAGCAGGGTCCATGCCCAGGATGGAGTCCAAGGTGGGGCTTGATCTCACAACCCTCAGGTCATGACCAGAGCCAAAATCAAGAGCTGGACACTTAACCAACTAGACCACCTAGGTACCCCCACAGCATCCCCTTTGAGGAGTACTGCTTTAGATAAAGAAAAGATGACTACACTATAATAGGCTATTAAATGAAGCTGGGGAGATTCGGAGCACCTCCAAGTGATATCCTCAAATAACCTCTACTCCGATATTACAGTGATTAGTTCTCTTGGATCTGGCATGGAAAGGACATGAACGCTCTGCCTGAAGTTATCTAGTATTTCCAAGTTTTCTCCAGCTATGAAAACATCTGAGAAGCTAACTGGGACCCGATACAAATTAAATGCATAACTGCTTCATGTGGTTTTACATTCACACTTGACTGAGAGTTGAAAGAGATGTGTTCTGTAAATTTCCGTGCACTCACAAACACATGTGTGAAAAATATTCCTTAAAGGAAATCCTACTTATCTCTGAAAGAAAACATAGTCACTGACGTCTATGCTGTAAATATGTAAACTGATTTGTTTTGCAGCTGAGATATGGGAAAGACTGTGCTGGTTTGGCACTTGGGGGCACCTCCAATTGGAGGGACCCCAAACAAGTGTGTTGTGGAGATCTGTAATTTTTCTATGAAAGTGTCTTAAATTTTGTGTTTCCACACTGATGATAATAATAATAATAATAATAATAGAAGAAGAAGAAGAAGAAGAGAGGAGGAGGAGGAGGAGGAGGAGGAGGAGGAGGAGGAGGAGGAGAGAAAGAAGGTGAAAGAAGTATACTTTAAAATACTGGGATGACCACCTTGGAATCAAGCACTGTCCTGCAATTTTGGCAGTCAGGTATATATTTGTGTTCACAATCACACTGCAGTTTAGTGGTCGCAGAACAAAGGGAAATCTTGAAAAGAGACCACCTTGATATGCAAATATGCTTTCAGACCAAGGAAAACCCAAAGTTGGTATGCTGTGCTATTGGAATAAAAGCTTCCTGACTGAGCAGACCCAGGGGAAGAAGTCAATCATCATTAAGGCAACTGTAGCAAAGGTGAGCTGACCTCAGCAGACCCTTTACTGGGCAGGCAGGGCCAGATTCACTCTAAAAGGGTGATTTAATAAATGCTGTCAACTTGTATCTGGCTGGGGTTGTACCATTTTAGTTCGTAATTAACTCACAAATTTATTTCGGTATTACAATTGGAAAAATGCTGTAATTATGGCAGCATTATACCAGCTCTTAAGAATTCCACGTTTAACTAACATTAAATAAAAGGAAGCCCGGCACTAGATGGTAGGTATCTGGAACTTCTTGCTGTGTCTACATCGCTTTCTTTTAGGAAATTCCCTCTCCCCCAAAGGCATTTCAGATTGTGGCTTATCCACCCCTTGGATAAACCTATTCTTCTGGACACAGTGATTGGTCCAGAGCTGGCACATGACCCAAGCAGGGCCAGAGTAATTTTGAGAGGACTGACACAAATAACAAGGTATTTCTCTAGTTTCAGAATATTAAGAGCCACCGAAAGTTGCACCAAAAAGGCTTCCAGCCTATAAAGAAAATGTACAGAATAAAGCCAACACAGCATAAGACCAAAAACTGGAAGGGTAGATGGACAGAAGGAAAGAAAGAAGGAAGAAGAGGTGAATGGATAGACTGAAGGAAGGACAAACAGATTAAACAGACATACAGACAAACAGAATCTTGACGGGTATTTGATCAGCTCAATTTCATAACCAAACCAATCTCCAGGCACTTAATCATGTAAGTCAATTTTATATGCATCCAAGTAGGGTTTATGTTACTTATGACCAAATGCTTTCTAATATGCTAGAGATGAATAAGACTGTCTTTAGCAGGGGAACACTACTTAAGTCTGAGAAACACCGGATTTCATGATCCTCTCTAACTCTAAAGTGCAAAAATTCTGTGTGTGTGTGTGTGTGTGTGTGTGTGTGTGTGTTTTAATTATTTCATCAGCTTAAGAGATCCGGATCTTTTCTTATACCTCGGTATATGTACAGAGAGCAGAAATAAGGATGGCTATTTTTTATAGTTATCACTAGAGATATGATACTAGAAGAGTATCTTTTCAGTCCCAAGTTTAGTTTTAATAAAATTATTCAGAAAATGTAATTTCCAAAAGGTTGACTTTACAATTCAGAATCAGAGGAAAAGTCTCGAGGAAAACAGAAGCTACCAATGGCACATAACACTTTAAATAGCATGTTCAGTACAAACTACAAACCAGAGAAATAAATAGATATCCTTAAGAGCTTCTTAAAAGGTTTTTAGAATACTTAGCAAAATGACTCTTAAGAACTCAAGTTCTTAACTAATTCAGCACAGTTTTGCAGTGTCAAAACTTAAGCCAAGTGAGTACTTGGCTTTACCTGCCTTAAACATTTGCTTGGCAGTAAGCGTAAATTTCTACCAGTTAGAGAAAATGAATAAAGCACTTACATCGTAAAAAATATATATATAGTTCAAGTTAAGTGGGAATACCAAGTCGGTAAATAAGATTACAGAGCTAAATATCAAATGAATGACTCCTATATTGGAAAGCCTTCCTTCATTTTTTATTCCTAGGTATGTAGCTCACAGGCGCTTTTTACTCAGAGCCTGATATAACAGATATCACCGCGACCACATCAATCAGCTGTAAACACTGGTCAACTGAATCCGCATCTATCCAGCTAAACTAATTTCATAGGAAGTCCTGCAAAGTCAGTAACTAGACTGCATCCTAAATTCAGAAATTAGTCGTTTTGAACCCTCCACAATCAATCAACTCAGTGATTTGTTTAATTGCCCAGTGGTCCTTATGGAAGACTTTCCTCCTAGGAAGAGGCTGTCATCCTACAATCAGCTCTGAGAACAAAGAACACATCTAATTCGACATAACAGTTACAGGTTTAATAAAATATTAGGTTGAAAAATGTTTGGGGGATAAACTAATAAACACCAAACAGTTCTGTGTAGCCTTTTCAACTACAGAAGAAATCTTTCTTGAGCATTCTTAAAATGCAGTAGGAAGTTCAAGCAAAGTCCTAAGTTATTTTGTGTTTCAAACCTTAGGAAACCTTCTCTGTATTCAGATAAGGATGAAGGTACAAATTCTACCTTTGAAACTTAAAAGCCAGTTTCGGATATTTTAAATATTTAGGTGGAATTACTAAAAAGAAAATTTTGTTGCACAACATATTCAAAATACTAAAAACTGCACATCTTGAGGTGAGTACTAAAGAGCAGCTTAAAGCTGGCTATATGAACGCTGTTTATAAACCATACAAAAAGAAAAGGTCATCACCGCATCAGAATTACCACCATAAAATTATTATAAATAAGACCGAAGTCAGACTGAGTCAATAACCATAGAGTTTTATTATCTTCAACACTAGTGACAACTTAATAACATATGCCTCACAAATCATTTATCTGATAATTGGAATTATATTCCTATATATTCACAGAAACAGTATCTTTTGAAAAAGTGGATGGCAATATTTATTTGATATCTATCATCTGATTTTATTTCATTTGAATTTTTATAATACATTTATCTTTTATTGGTGTTAAATTTATTTCATCTGATTTTAATAGAACTATTTTGCAAATAAGAATATTACAGCTTTTAGAGATGAGAAAAATTATGACAGAAACAAAGAAAGAGAGAAGAAAAGAAAAGAAGTGAAAAAAATCCTAGACACAGGACCAGGAATGTGAACTAATTCAGCACAGTTTTGCAGTGTCAAATAAAAAGTCTATCGCTGAAAGCTACACGGAAGTGTAAGACTTCTGTTTCTGGACTTTGATCCAAGCGGTCATAAAAACTTGTCCTCACTTAGTAATTCCTATTTCCATTAAATGCCAAATATTCTGAATATTCTCTTTGCCTCGTACAAAACAAAGCAATAAAAAGTCAACCATGCTACTCCTACAATACTAAATGATGTAAAACATCACCCTCCTTGGCAGAGAAGTTTAGTAAATAATGAAAGGTAACATTATTTTAGTATGATGGCAAGAAGAAGAGCTGTTAAAGTGGCACTGGCACCAGAAGCCTTCATTTGCAAATGCATGAAGATTAGAGCCCTTAGTTCACAGGGTATGTACACAGGCAGGTAGAACAGTGAGGGTGGGATTTTCCATACGTTGTAGTTTGCAAGTCTCAAAATAATTTTTCTGCCTATAGATTATGTTATGAATTCTTCAATTGACACTCAAATTCACATAAAGAGGCTGCGATTCCTTTTTTTTTTCCTTTGAGGCTGCGATTCCTAAAAAGCATCTATGCCCCAAGCTTGTAGCTTTCTTTAAACTAGGTGCTTAGCTCTGTGTTTGAAGATAAGTTATAACAATCAATGTAATATAGCAGCAGAACTCCTTTCAAGGTCAACCAATTTTCACAGGTATTTTTTAAATTTTATTTATTTACTCATGACCGGGGGGGGGGGGGGTGTGCAGAGACACAGGCAGAGGGAGAAGCAGGCTCCATGCAGGGAGCCTGACGTGGGACTCCATTCTAGGTCTCCAGGATCATGCCCTGGGCAGAAGGCAGGCACTGAACTCTGAGCCACCCAGGGATCCCCTTCACAGGTATATAAATAAGAATTTAGGAATGCCAGAAACCTTCATCCTGTTCAGGGACTACTTGTGAGGACAGATCATTCAGTCTGGGGATAGGATAAAAAAGCACGCATGAATGTCAAATGACAACAATTAAATCAAATAAGGTAGAAATATTCCATCAACATGCCTGTTTACAGGCACGGATGCCCAATCTAAGTGAATCCAAATTTATTTTAAATTTAAAAAATGTTAAATGTTTCTACAGAACGATCTGTTTCATGGGGTTCTGAATCACAGACTCATTTTACACTTACAGCGTGTAACAAAAGGGAAAAAAGCAAAGTAATGTGAGCTTCTAGTTAAAAAAACAATCCTAGCTCTAAAGTGAAAATGTCTGCAATAAGTTTTTACCACAACCATATGAATCACGCTGGGTTTAGAAATTTGGAATTTTTATAATCAACAACTGAGTAATCTCTTAAATACCCAGTTAATGCCACCAAATATCAGCCCAAACCAGAACCCCTGACTACACACAAGCTCTTAGATTATATTCTTTAAACTGACAGCTTTTGGTGCTTTTTAACTCTTACAATTAATGGTCTGTGCTACTCTTTAAATATTTTACACTTTCCTTTTCTGACTTTTACTCAACATGAACTCTTACAGATAGTATATAAGAATATATACACACATACGTTTTAATAACCATAGCTTTAAAAAAAGTCTTTTTTTAAAGACTTTACAAGGACGGGGAGTAACGAAACCCTGGAGATCAGAGTTGCCCGAAGAGGTCGGCTCTGTCCCCAAACCCCAACAGGGATGACAGGGACACCAAAGCTTTAGGAGAAACAGCCTTTTGTGAAAAAACAAACAAACAGAAAAACAAGAGCCGCTTCTGAGGTCCCTAAGTAGGACTACACGAAGAGAATGAAGGCAGAGAACCCTATCAGTCCGCTTCCAGGGGAGCACCCCCGCCCCCGGCTGACCCCGACGCCCCCACCCCGCACCCAGCCCCGCGCCCCCAAGGGAAGTGGGAGGGGGGATGCTCGGGAAGTACCTTGTTTGGTCCCCAAAGGGCACCTGCCCTCCGCCGCCGCCGCCCTCCCCAGCGCCGCCCTGGGCGCAGCCAGAGAGTGGAAGGAAGCGCGGAGCCCGGGAGGGACTGCGGGGGCGGAGGCGACCCCACTCACTCCGGGAGGACTCCGGCATGGTGCTGCCTTAGGGCTCCCCGCGCTCTCCCCCGCCGGCTTCCCCGCCCCCCCTGAGGGCCGGCGAGCGGCCTGGGGTGGAGCGGAGCCGCTGCGACCAGGCTGGAAATGGTGCTCCCGGAGGAGCTGCAGGGAAGGGCTCCAACATGGTTTGAGGGGCGCTAAGATTTAGGGGGCCCCGGAGGCTAGAGGGGGGGGAGGCCTCTGAGCGGGGTGTCTGAACAATCTTGCCCTGGGGATGCCAGGGCAGGGGGTGGGGGGCGGGTCGAGGGAGGGGGTCCAGCCTGTGCACTGTTGCATCTAACTTTGTGAGAAAGTTGCATCGAACCCCACGCCTGGCGTCTGGGCTGTACCTGCCGCGGAGTAGAGATCTCTATGGCCCAGCGGGACCAAAGCCCTCCTTGGAAAGCAAAGGGCCTGGGAACAGAGCTCCTTTAAGGGTGAAGGAAGGGGGGAGGTTCAGGAAGGGGGCGAGCTGAGCCCCAGGCCACTCAGCGCCCGGCGCGTCCTCCGGGGGTCCCCTCCTTACCTGGTGGCTTTCCTAACAAAGTAAGAGAAGGTGAAGTCCCGGTGATCACCAGCCACGCTTCCACGGAGGCCTGTTCCCGCTGCAGCTGCCCCCCCACCCCCGCTCCAGGACCCCGCGGCCTCCGGGCAGCTGCCTGGTGCTGCTGTGCCCCCCGCTGGGGGCCCTCCCCCGCGGAGGAGAGCTCTGCCCCCGCCGCTCCCCCTCCGCTGGGCTCCAGGCCCGGGCTGTGGGCGGCGCTGCTCCTGCCCCAGGCCAGCTGCTGGCCGCGCCCCGCCTCTCCGGGCCTCCCCGCTCCCAGGGGTGGCGGGTGGGGCAGGCACAGCGGCTGCGTCCTCCCTGTGTCCCACGGACACCAGGGCTCGCAGTCCCCTGGGGCCCCAGATTCCCAGGCGGCGACGGAGGCAACTGGGAGCTTGCAGGAAGCTCAGTGGCCGCCATTGGGGTGCGCTGGGCGCTGCAAGGGCTGCAGGGGGGCGCGCAGAGGTGATTGGGGGTGGGGGGGGCGCGGAGTGCCTCACTTAAGAGAGGGACTGTCGCGATGAGTGCGCACACCCCCAGGTCCTGAAAGCCAGAGCGAGGGGCAGTTTCCACCAAAAATAAGAAGTGCTGCTACCCTGGGCACTTTGCCCCCACCCTGGGTGAACCACGACCGCCCAGCGCCCTGGGCTTGGGTCTGGAAGGAGCCAAATCAACCTGTCTGGAGCCCAGCCAGCCTGGGTGTGGGCCACAGGTTTGTGGGTCCTGGTGGGTGACCTCCAGCAGAGGCATTCCCCTACGTAGTATGTCCATGATAAGGACAATGTTAACTATGAATTAGGCTTCTTTGCAGCAAACACTCCCTTTGCATGACTCCAAACAGGATGTTCTGGGAAAAGGAGAAGGTAAACTGAAATAATCCTGATGGTTTGGGGATGAAGTCAGGGAACAAGGGCACCTCTGCGCAATCAGGTTAACTTGAGAGCAAAGGCATCACCTGGATGCAGTGCAGAGCAGGCCGGTTAGCCCACGTTTAAATTAATTCGTCATCTATATTTAGGTGGGATTAACACACTTTTAAAATTAGTATGTCATCTGACCGTATCTCAATCATTTATCAAGATGAGATATTGTTTCATTTGTTTCTTCTGACCTAAGATGTGGTCAACAACAAATTTCCGACCTAATTTCCGATGGAACAAATTTGAGTAACAAATTTGAGTAAACAACAAATTTCCGACCTAATTTCCGACCTAATTTCCGATGGAACCTGTCTCAGGGAACAAATATTTTGGGAAGAAAACGATGAAGTCTAGATGTGGGTAAACCAGCTATCTCCTCTGGAGATGGAAGACAGTCACATTTGGCAGGGAATGCTCAGTCAACTGATAGATCAGCCAATTTTTTTTTTTATTCATGATAGTCACAGAGAGAGAGAGAGAGAGAGAGAGAGAGAGAGAGGCAGAGACACAGGCAGAGGGAGAAGCAGGCTCCATGCACCTGGAGCCCGACGTGGGATTCGATCCCGGGTCTCCAGGATCCCTGGGCCAAAGGCAGGCGCTAAACCGCTGGGCACCCAGGGATCCCAGATCAGGCAATTGACAAAGCAGGGAAAGTGCATCTGGTGCGTTATTAAGTATCAAGATGATGAACATAGGTCATAATTAAGCTTGTACTTAACAGCTCATTGACTTGAGTAATAATAACAATGACTTTATAAAAGCACCCTCCTAACTTTTTTCTCATTGTCCTCGCAAAGAAATTTAACAATGTCTGTGTTGTCATTATCAGGAAAATATGTCAGCCTTCTCCTTCATTAAAGCCTTCCCTGTAGTCTTCACATTAAAATTTTTATGTTTTCCATTTAAAAAAATTATTTCACTTCCTCTTTGGAGACAAATCACTGTATAAATCCCCACATACAAACAAATAAGTCAACCTATTACATGTTGTAAGACAGTCACTTCATTTATCTATCTCTGTACATAAGAGGCAAAAGAATTATTAGAGAAGTTTCAGATGAACGCTATATTTTGATGGATGGAAACACTAAAATGAATTATGTAATAGAAATAACATACACAGTATTCTGTAAAACTGTATTACATCGTCATATATCTTTGCATGAAGATTGAGTGATTGTGTGTCTCACCTGTCAGATGAAAGAAGAGAGTGGAATGTACTAACCGATAATTAGAAATAATATTTTACAAGATTGGTATGTCCTAATTTATTAAAAGAGAGGGTAAGATTTGAGTTAAGGTTAAATAGTAAGGAATTAGAATTCCATATTCAATGGAAATAAAATGTGTAAGTCTGATTAAATAAGAAACCAATCAATATACATTAGAAAAAAAAATAGCTGACAGAGGGTGATTTTAATATGGCAATTAGTCCCTGACCAAATGGACAATAAAAAAATTGTGTTCTGTGAATTTCCCTGTATGTAAATTTCACATGATTTTTCGAGGAAAAGTTTTTTTTAAGATTTATTTATTTATTCATGAGAGACAGAGAGAGAGAGAGAGAGAGAGAGAGAGAGAGAGAGAGAGAGAAGCAGAGACACAGGCAGAGGGAGAAGCAGGCTCCATGCAGGGAGCCCGACATGGGACTCCATCCCAGGTCTCCAGGATCATGCCCTGGGCAGAAGGCAGGCGCTAAGTGCCTAAGTTTACAGTGTTTGAATGAAACACTCACATCATCTACAAAGGAAGTAAGAAAGGCTGCTCTGGAAAAAACAGAAGAAATAAATGAGCAGATTAGAAAAGAGAAAGAGGAAGGTGAGGCTCGAATGCGACAAGCATCCAAGAATGCAGAGAAATGAACTGGTGGAAGTGGAAATGGCAGTAAAAACTGGTCAGAAGATGATTTGCAATTACTAATTAAAGCTGTGAACCTCTTCCTTGCTGGAACAAATTCAAGATGGGAAGTTATCGCTAATGATAAGACTATACACTCTTCTTCTGGAGTCAAGAGAACTGCCAAAGATGTTATTGGCAAAGCAAAGAGTCTTCAAAAACTTGACCCTCTTCAAAAAGATGACATAAACAAAAGGGCTTTTGATAAATTTAAAAAAGAGCATGGAGTGGTGCCTCAAGCCAACAATGCGACACCTTCAGAACGATTTGAAGGCCCGTGCACAGATTTCACCCCTTGGACAACAGAAGAACAGAAGCTTTTGGAACAGGATTTAAAAACGTACCCAGTAAATACACCTGAAAGGTGGGAAAAAATAGCAGAAGCAGTGCCTGGCAGGACAAAGAAGGACTGCATGAAGCGATATAAGGAACTTGTCGAGATGGGAAAAGCAAAGAAAGCTGCTCAAGAGCAAGTGCTGAATGCAAGTAGAGCCAAGAAATGACTTATGACAATCTTTGTTGTGTGGGCATTTTTATAATAAAACTGAAAATTTTGTACAAAAAAAAACCACCCAGGGATCCCCCAGGAAAATGTTTTTAAAAGATTTTATTTACTTATTTGACACAGAGACAGCGCACAAATTGGTGGAGTGGTAAGCAGGGAGACTGAGAAATAGGTTCCCCACTGAGCAGAGAGCCTGATGGGCTCCATCCCACGGTCTTGGGATCATGACCTGAGCCAAAGGCAGATGCTTAACCAACTGAGCCACCCAAGGAAAAGTTTTTGATCTATACCACAAATCAAGCATTGGACAGCAGACACATCAGTTGTGGACCTCACATTTCTGAACAATTTAGAAAGCCCACAAATCCATAGTTATTAATATTGTTATTTTTTGCCATTATCGTTGTTATTGCTTAGTTGAAATTCCATTATAACTGCACCTTCTGTAGTCAAGTAATTTATTTGTCTGGAACAATGCCAGTCTAGTGAAGCATATGATGCACATTAAGATCTACTTCTCTGATTATCCCTAGTCCTCATACAGTGAGAGCAGGTGTTGGGAAGAGTAGCAGTTTTACTCGCTCTAGAGTCTCTATCTTCACCAAGATTCAAGAGAGCTGTTAAGAGAAATGCATTTGTCTAGACAGAGAGGGAAAACTATTCTCTATCATTTCCATTTCTAACTTCTTTTGAATAAAAAAAACAAAAACAAAAAAAAAACCTCCACCATTGTAGGAAAATTTTACTGATAGGTAAAAGAAGCCCCAGAAGATCCTCACAAATCTGAAATGGGGCCTTTTCATTTAAGTATAATGGACTTGGATGAAGATATGAATGCGAAGGGTGAAGCTTGAATATTCTTCTGTCTCACAACATTTATATCTGCTATCCACAGCATCTTCTTGTCTAGGTATATGATACAGGTTAAGAGCAAGGACTTTGGGAAAAGGTCTGCATTTGAATCAAAACCCAGGGCCAGATGGCTTCACAGGCAAATTCTATCAAACATTTAAAGAGTTAATACCTGTTCTTCTCAAACTGTTCCAAAAAAGAGAGGAAGAAAAGCTTCCAAGTTCATTTTATGAGGCCAGTATTACCCTACTACCAAAACCAGATGAAGACACTACCAAAAAGAAAAAAAGAAAGAAAGAAAGAAAGAAGAAAGAAAGAAAGAAAGAAAGAAAGAAAGAAAGAAAGAAAGAAAGAAAGAAAAGAAAGAGAAAGAAAAAGAAAGAGAACTACAGGCAATTCATTGTTTCTGATGAATATAGATGCAAAAATCCTTAACAAAATATTAGCAAACAGAATCCAACAGTACATTAAAAAATCATTCACCATAATCAAGTAAGATATTATTCCAGGGAGGCTGGTGGTTTAATATTCACATATCAATCAATATCATACATCACATCAATAAAAGAAAGGATGAAACCCATGTAAAAATTTCAGTAGAGGGCAGCCTGGGTGGCTCAGCAGTTTAGCGCTGCCTTCAGCCCAGGGCATGATCCTGGAGACCTGGGGTCGAGTCCCATGTCAGGCTCCTTGCATAGAGCCCGCTTCTTCCTCTGCCTGTGCCTCTGCCTCTATCTGTGTGCGTGTGTCTCTCATGAATAAATAAATAAATAATCTTTAAAAAATAATAATAGGGCAGCCCAGGTGCTCAGCGGTTCAGCGCCGCCTTCAGTCTAGGGTGTGGTCCTGAAGACCCGGGATCAAGTCCCATGTTGGGCTCCCTACATGGAGCCCGCTTCTCCCGCTGCCTATCTCTCTGCCTCTCTCTTTCTCTCTGTGTCTCTCATGAATAAATAAATAAAAATCTTTAAAAAATAATAATAACACTAATTTCAGTAGATGTAATGTGTTCGACAGAGTACAACATACACTCATGATAAAAACCTTCAACAAAGTAGGGACATTAGAGAACATACCTCTTATCTCTCACAGTTTGCTGATTTCTTTAGTGGATTACTTGGATTCATTTCTCTTTCTTTTTTGCATATGTGTTGCCAGTTTTTGATTTGTGGTTACCATCAGGTTTACGTATAACATCTTATGCATAAAGCAGCCTATTTTAAGTTGATGGTCCCCTTAAGTTTGAATCCATTCTAAAAGCACTTAATTTTTACTCTCTCCAAAACATTTTATGTGTATGGTGACATACTTTACATCTTTTTAATTCATGAATCCCTTGACTAGTTTTTGTAGACTCACTGCTTTTTGCTTCTTATTCTTCTTACTCCTGCTTATGGTCTTTCTTTTTCACTCAAAGCCTCCCCTCTAACATTCCTTGTAAAGTTAGTTTAGGTGTGATGAATTCCCTTAACTTTGGTTTGGGAAACTAATTCTCTCCTTTTATTCTGAATGATAGCCTTGTTGGTTAGAATATTCGTGGTTGCAGATGTTTTTTTCAGCACTTTATATATATCATGTCACTCCCTTCTGGCCCACAAAATTTTTGCTAAAATCAGCTTATAATGAAACGCCAGGACACCTTCACACTGATGTTTATAGCAGCAATGTCCACAATAGCCAAACTGTGGAAGGAGCCTAGGTGTCCATCGAAAGATGAATGGATAAAGATGTGGTTTATGTATACAATGGCATATTAGTCAGCCATTAGAAATGACAAATACCCACCATTTGCTTCAACGTGGATGGAACTGGAGGGTATTATGCTGAGTGCAGTAAGTCAATTGGAGAAGGACAAACATTATATGGTCTCATTCATTTGGGGAATATAAATAATAGTGAAAGGGAATATAAGGGAAGGGAGAAGAAATGTGGGGGATATATCAGAAAGGGAGACAGAGCATAAAGACTCCTAACTCTGGGAAACGAAGTAGGGGTGGTGGAAGGGGAGGAGGGCGGGGGGTGGGGGTGAATGGGTGACGGGCACTGAGGGGGGCACTTGACGGGATGAGCACTGGGTGTTTTTCTGTATGTTGGCAAATTGAACACCAATAAAAAATAAATTTATTATAAAAAAAGAATTTTAACTATAGGAGAATTTCATTTTGGATAGGCCTTTTACTACATTTTTGTTTGAATACATGGTTTATCTTTATTGCAATAAAGAATAAGAACATATTACAAAAAATAAATAAAATCAGCTTATAGTGTTATGGGGTTTCCCTTGTTTGTGACTATTTTCTTTTCTCTTGCTGCTTTTAAAATTCTTTTTCCCACTACTTTTTGCTGTTTTTAATTGCTGTGTGTCTGGTGTGGACCTCCATGGGTTGATTTTGTTGGGGGCTCTCTGTACCTCTTAAATCTGGATTTCTGTTTCCTTCTTCAGATTTGGGAAGCGTTCAGCTACTATATCTTCAAATACATTTTCAACCCCCTCTTCTCTTTCTTCTGGGATTCCTAGTATGCAAATGTTACTATGCTTGATGTTGTTGTTGAGTTCCCTAAATCTATTTTCATTTATTATTATTATTTTTTTCTCCTACTTATTCAGCTCGATTGCTTACTGTAGCTCTGCCTTCCAGGTCACTGACCTCATTCTTCTGCCTCCTTGAGTTCTGCTTCCTCTCTTCTATCCAGTGTGTTTTTAATTTCAGTTACTGAGTTCTTCATCTCTGACTGGTTCTTTTTTATGTTCTCTATCTCCTTGTTGAGTGTCCCATTGAGGTTTTCCACTCTTTACTCAAATTTAGTGAGTATCTCTATGACTATTTCTTTAAATTCTCTATCAGGCATATTATCTGCATTTCATTTAGCTCTCTTGTTTTGATACTGTACTGTTCTTTTATTTGGGACATATTCCTCTATCTCCTTATTTTGTCTAATTCTCTGTGTCTGATTCTGTGTGCTTGGAATGTCAGCTACATATCCTGCCCTTAACGATAGTGACCTTTTGAAAAAGAGGTCCTGTTGTGCCTTGCAATGCAATGTCCCCTGTTCCCCAGAACTTGATGCTTCTCAAGTGTCTCCTATGTGGGTTGTCTGTGCCCTACTATTGAGGCTCACTCGTGTTTGTCTTTAGTCCAGTAGTCTGCAATGGTTCTCTTTGCCTGTTGTGGCTAGGGCTTGGTCTCTGTGTTGTTAAGAGGTCAGTCTGGGGCCCACCTTGGGCTTGAGTTTACTCAGACCAGCAGTTTTCCAGAGCTTCAGTCTCACTGAACTACAGGGCAGGCTCCCTACATTGTGCCCTGTGAAGCTTTGGTTGGTTGGTGGAGCCTATAGTCAGAACAGATGTCTGGCCCTAGCCCACTGCTGCGGCTGCAGTCAAACTGGTATGTGTGGTTGCTTTCCCTCTCCCCAGGGCAGGAGTCATTATGAAGTGGTGCTGGTCCCTGTTAGGGCTGCCTGCACACTGCCACTCTTGTGACACAGCTTTGGATTGACTCCTGCTGAGGGTTTGTTGAAGTGGACAGGTCCACAGGAGAATACTGGGGTAAGGCATGGAGTGTTAGCAAGCTAAATGGAGAGTACTCATGCTGAATCCTGCAGTTGTCCAGATATACAGGCTGAGGGGTAGGGGAGTGCCGTTGCATCCATCATTTCTTTTGTTCTTGGAGAAGGCTCCTGAAGATCCCTACACCCCCAGCACAAGTTGCGATATCAGGAAATCAATCTCCTCCGTGTGTTTCATTTTTTTCTTTTTTTTTATAATAATAAATATATTTTTTATTGGTGTTCAATTTGCCAACATACATAATAACACCCAGTGCTCATCCCGTCAATGCCCCCCTCAGTGCCTGCCACCCATTTACCCCCACCCTCCACCCTCCTGCCGTTCCACCACCGCTAGTTCGTTTCCCAGAGTTAGGAGTCTTCCATTTTCTGTCTCCCTTTTTGATATTTCCTACTCATTTCTTCTCCCTTCCCTTCTATTCCCTTTCACTATTATTTATATTCCTCAAATGAATGAGAACATATAATGTTTGTCCTCGGTGTGTTTCAAACTGCTGCTCCATGGGATGCCTGGGTGGTTCAGTGGTTGAGCATCTGCATTTGACTCAGGGAGTGATCCCAGAGTCCTGGACCGGGCCCCACATGGGGTTCCCCACAGGGAGCCTGCTTCTTCTTCTGCCTATGTCTCTGCCTCTCTATGTGTGTCTCTCATGAATAAATAAATTAAATCTTAAAAAATAAAAGCTGCTGCTTTTGTGCTATATTTTGAGTCCATTTCTTGAGGCATTATTAGAGTTCCTGGTACAGTCCTTTTCATGGGGCTGTGAAACTGCCCTGCCTTATTATAAAAAACAGTGTTTGGCCTCTGCCTCATGTCCGAGCTTTTGGGCAATCAGGAAAGGAAATCAGTATTACCAGTTGAGGATGAACTACTATGGTTAATTATATCAGTAACCGACAACATCAGAATGGAAGAAAGTAAAACCCTAATTTGGATATGATATACAAATGTTATATAAGGATTATATCAGTTTTCCTTTAGGGTAGTAACATGTTGTGTGTGATATATGAGTACTTTTCTATAAAGTATATGGTCTCAGAAATATATTTAGATTAATAACATTTTTTACCAGAATGTAACAACCAATAACGTTGAAACTTGTCTGATTTCTTAATTCTTCTCTCGTAGCTTTTGTGATAGTACTGAGCTAATAATGAAATAGAATACACACATGAAAAAGATTATTTCTAGTAGTATTTCCTACTGTTACTGTTTGTAAGATAAGAAAAAAAAGAAAACAAAATAGTTTAAAAAGCAATGTGTGTGTGTGTATATAAATATATAAATATAATCTGAAAACCCTCAGTGTTGGTAAGATATGGAACAACTGGAACTCTCATACACTGTTGCTTGGAATAGAAATTGATAAAACTACTTTGAAACACTTTTAAAACTTTAATAGAATCATAAATGGAAAAAAAATACATCTAAACCACAAAAAGCCTTAATATTGTACTTAAGAACCTTTTAATAATTCTCAAAACCATTACTCTAGGATCACCTGAAATTTTCATCACATTTTTCTGAGCTGAAATTTCTTTGTTTACAACAACAAACGTGTACTAAACAATCAGAAATTGTCTAGTGTGCTAGAAAGACACAATTATGAAGAAGACCTGTTTTTTGCCATAAAGGGACTTCTAGATAACTTTGGATGACAGACCTGAAATTACTAATAGAGCAGATCATAAAAATACTAGATGGTTTTACAGAGTGATATGATGAAAGATAAACGGAAAGTAAAAAATTGCTTCTACTCCAAGAGGTAGAGATAGAAAGTAAATAGGGAATGCTTGTCAGAGGTGGTGGTATTTAAATCAGGTTCTGCAAGATAAATAGAAGTTTTCCTTGCAAACTTACTTGAGGGGAGAGATAGCATCAAAAAAACATGAAGCCATAGGAAAGTGTGTGGTATGTTGGAAGGATAATTGTAATAGAGAAGAATTTCAGGAAGTATAGAGGTACTAAATTTCTCAAGATATACATTACAAAAAGAAGTAAAACAGCTATTGTGACTTCCCAGTACAAATTCCTGAAAATCTGGCTAATATGTTACTGCCGAAAATCCTAGAGTTAACATTATATATATATATATATATATATATATATATATATATATATATATATATTAATATATATTTTATGTTATCTATTACTAATAGTAATATATTACTAATATATATTACTAATTATTATATATATTATATATATATATTACTAATATCAGAAGAATATTGAATATTTTAAGAAACTCCTGTTCTTTTAATTCAAAAGATTTAGGTCATTTTAATGAGAACATAATTTTGGTGAAGGTAAAATGAAATCTGAAATGCTATGTATGTGCATGTTTTATATGCCCCATTACATTGATAAATTCACTGAATAAGAGTGTTTTTCTTTACTGATACTTTTTAGAGGCAGTTAACCCTACCTGTTAGCTCTTGAAATGAGTAGATGAGTTTTTTATAGTGAAAAAAAAATGTACTAAGACATACAGATGCCTAATATATTAGTGACCAGTTTAATGTCCTTAAAAGTTTTAAAATTTCAGTTTTAAAGTTGGATTCTTTCGTATATATGTAACAGACACCCACTTATGATTGCTTAAGCCCCAAGAGGGAATTTACAATAAGGGGACTCTGGAATGTTGAGAATCTAAGGAGATTTGAACAATCCAGCCTCAGGCTTTTACCACTAAAAACCAAGTTAAAGGGGAACCCTGGGTGGCGCAGCGGTTTGGCGCCTGTCTTTGGCTCAGGGCGCGATTCTGGAGACCCGGGATCGAATCCCACGTCGGGCTCCAGGTGCATGGAGCCTGCTTCTCCCTCTGCCTGTCTCTGCCTCTCTCTCTCTCTCTCTCTCTCTCTCTCTCTCTCTCTCTCTGTGACGATCGTAAATAAATAATAATAAAAAAATTAAAAAAAAAAAAAACAAGTTAAAGAGTTCTGCGGTTTCTCAGGTCCAGTTGATTCTCCAAAAGCCAGATGGCTACAGCCACTAGGGGCCTGCTTCACACTCAGCACACAACTGAAACTATAACATTTCAGGAATGATTCTTCCTCCAGATAGATATTCTGAAGGATTAAACATTTTGTTCTGTACACAGGCCAATAAGTCTGGGGGTCTTACATGCTCTATCTCCCTAAACTTACACGTTGTCTTTATTGTAGCACTTGTCTATAAAGTAAAAGTATGCAAAAATAGCACAGGCTGAGTTCAAACACTTTCTTTATGTTTTGTTTGGGCAAATGTCTAACATGTGGTTTATCAGAAACAAAATGTGGAAGCTTCCAGGGAGCCGCAGTTAGTGGCTATAAAAAGATTAGGGCAAGCATTGTATTAAATGTTAACTCCTAGCCAGCTAAAGAAGAGAGTGGCAAATGAGAAGAACATTCCAGACCGATTCAACAGAGGGTATGTGAAAGTTGCCTCTCTGGAGAAATTACAAAATCCCTGTTTGAATTTTAAAGATTTATTTATTTATTTATTTATGAGAGAGAGAGAGGCAGAGACACAGGCAGAGGGAGAAGCAGGCTCCATGCAGGGAGCCCAATGTGGGACTTGATCCTGTGTCTTCAGGACCACAACCTGGGCCAAAGCCGGCGCTAAACCGCTGAGCCACCAGGGCTGCCCACCTGTACTCTTATCTAATTAATACTTTCCTTAAGTAAATTTAAGGCTTTTATCTAAAATTTTATTGATGATGGAACTCTGTTACTAGTGCAAATCAGAAACCAGAACTAATTGCCTTAAGTAAGTTGTAGAAGATTTCTACACTGCAAACAAAATCTGGGTTTATATTCTTCCCTGCCCTTAAGTGAAATAAGGAGACAGAGAGAGAGAAGAAGAGAGTAGCAATTACTGCGGGAGCAATACATACAAACTGGCACCAGTTTGAGACTTTGTCCTTGATGTAATAAAGTTAATTACAAAGAAGTTTTAAAGGGAATAATTTTTTTATGGTCTGATGCTGTTGTTACTTAAGGCCACTTTGTTTAGTCCCCATATCATCTTGTTTATAGCCATGGCCTACTTTGGGAACATTTCTTGTAACATGGTCCCCAAACAGAACACACAGCACACCTAAATTCCTAATTGTTTGATTTTTCAGAAGTTACTTAATTCCTTTAAGCCTTGGTTCCTCATTGTGAAAAAGGGCTAATATATTTACATTTCAAGATCACTTTGAGAATTAAATGAGGTAATGTCCACAATGTGTCTAGTCCTGTGCCTGGAGTTTATTAAAATACATGAATACCTTGGGGCAGCCAGGTGGGCTAAGTGTCAATTGGTTAAGTGTCCTACTCTTGATTTTGGCTCAGGTCATAATCTCAGGGTCATGAGATGGAGCCCCATATTGGCTCCATGCTGAGCGTGGATTTTCTTTCTCCCTCTCTCTGCCCCCCCCCCGCCCCACCCCCATGCATAAGCTTTCTCTCTCTCTCTAAAACAACAAAAACAAAACAAAACTATGTGCCAAGCACACCTCTTTGGGGCTCAGGCTCTAGAAGAACACGTGACAGAAAATGGCTCTGCTTTCATGGAACTTACAGTCTGTTGAGATACAAATCAACCATAAACTCAACAAAAGAGCAAGTCACTCCAGGCAATATCGATAAAATCTCTATAGTAAATAAAGTGAAGCACCATGAAAGAAAGTGACTGGTGTTTACAGAATGCTAATTTTCCTCCTGATTTTCAACTGTATGTGATTAGTGTTCCATATATGGAGAAAGAGATACCGGCTATTGAGAATATGCTTGTCCAATGAGATAAGCAAATGGCAAAAGATAGAGAATGAGTAAGAACTGCAGTTTAAAACATAAATACGTGGCCCAAATTTTAAATGTCTGTACTGCTCTAAGATGTGCCTTCTTAAATGATGTTCTTTTTTTATTAAATTACTTTCTATAGAACATATGATCCTCTCAGAAACAGAGAACATTTCATTGTTCATTGTCATTGGAAAGAAAATACAGTTGGGGCTTTATCACTTTTGTTGTGGTTGTGCTTAAAGAAAAAAAAAAAAACAATATAACCAACTTCAGAACTTACTGTAATATGTGTGATGAGTTTGATTTTAGTAAAACTAAGAACATTTTGTCACATTATTCGGGCCCCTAACTACACTGAAGTCCACAAATTCTGAGTTGGGCTGGGCTTGGAAGTCAGCATGCTGATGAGGACAGAATGGGAAAAATTAGGATTTGTTTCTAAAACAAAGGATGGATTTATATAGAGAGAACCAGTTCTGAGATTTCTGAGACCTATTATCTGGCCCATGAATGATAAATGAACTCATTTGAGGCACTGCAGATTAACTTTAGAGGGCCAGGAAAAAAGTTTCCTGTTTTCCAATCCATTTATCTCTTTGCCACTCTAGTCATTTGCAGTGACTTTGAATCCTGTTGCTCTTACTGGACTCTGTTTAACATCCTTCCAATGTCTAAATGGCTTAATTACTGGAATTAAGATTTTGAAGAATCCATTAAGAGTATCTTCTGGAGATAGGATACCCAATTAGGAAGCACTGAGAAGGCAGCTACTCTGCTCCCAGCATCCTTCATCTCAGTCCTAATGGAATTCTGCTTTTCCCTCCCAAATAAGAGTAAGTCTTTTGATCTCTGTGAAAGAAGCAAAGATCAAGCTGATCCTCTGAATGAATATCCTCCTTCCTCTACTTCTTCAAAGATGTAGTTAAGTGTGAGTTGTACTTATTTTTTAAAAATGTTTTCCAATGCAATTACCAGACACAAAAGAAAATTACTTCATTATCATAACACAAAACACCATTTCTTTTTTCTTCTAGTTTTTTTATGTTACATTTTAAATCAATGAGAGTCTTGTAAATTTAATTTTTTTCTCTGAAAGTTCACAGTAAGAGACTTTCATGGTAATGCCACAAATAGTTGCTTTTTTTTTTCTTGTGTAAGAACTGTTACCTCTAACACAAGTCGTTCGGAGCTGTTGGTTCATAATTTACTTTGGAAACATAATGATTTTTATTTCCCAGAACAGCAATTGAGAATGTTTAACAGACGAGATGATATAGTGGATAAAGCTGTGATCTACTTCTGACCCAGTATTTGCTATTTGTTTTCCGCAAGTGAAATCTGAATTCTGAGCCCCCAGTTTCATATCTGTCGAACAATATTTGTCCATGGTGCTATTTGGAGGAAGAATCAAATGTGGAAATACATATGTGCTGTTTTTAAACTGCCAAGGCTGCTACGATTAAGTTTTATTATTACCACGGTGCTAGAAGAAAAACGTGAAAGGGCTCATGAAGCATAGCAATAGTTAATCTCACGTTTTAGTGCTTACTTTATGCAGCTACTTGCATTCATTTGAATGCTTTCAAATGTCATTTTGAGAGTTTGAAATGCCCCTGATGCTGTATCAGTTCTGCTCTAAAAAAAATCCAGGAGATGACTGCTGAGATTCCAAATACAGAATGAAAGAGCAGCTCAGATCCACCCTTACCTAGCGACTCTCCATCAGTCTTGACATATGTATCAGGGTACAGGTTTAAAGACTTCAAGAAAATTTACTTCGAGCAATAATGACACAAATGATACACCATCCATGATGTGAATTCAGTGGCAAATGTGTATTAACATTTTGAGATCAGCCTGCCTCATAGACATTTGCTTTTTTCACTCATTGTCTCTTCCACCAAACCTACCATGCAGGAAAACCTCTGATACACAAAGCTGTTGGGAATTTGGTCTTTGTGGCTGTGTCATCTAGAGAGCTCTTTGAACTCCTGATTAGTTCAGAGGTTTTAGGTCTGTAGCAGATTGGAGACCCTTACAAAGCTGAAATCATATTGCATTTTATTTGGTGGAGTAAGGTGAAATGAAGTAGAGCTGAGTGAGGAAAAGAGGTAGAAAACAGAGCCTAATAGATAATGACACACCGTGATGGTTAATTTTATGTGTTATTGTGGTTATGCTATGGTGCCCAATAGTTTGGTCAAGAACTAGTGTAGACATTACTGTGAATATATTAGATGTGAATAAGATTTAAATTAGTAGGCTTTGAGTAAAGCAGATTACATTCCGTAGTGTGTGTGTGTGTGGGGGGGCATCATCCAAACAGTTGAAGGCCTTAAGAGCAAAGACCAGTTTCCAATAGAAGAAGGAATTCAGCCTCAAGACTGTGCCATAGAAACCTTGCCTGAATGTCTCATTTGCCTGTGCAATTTGGGCTCAAGACTATAACATCAATTCTTACCTGAATTTCTAGCCTGCAAGCTTGCCCTATAGATTTGAGACTTGCCAGACTCCACAATTGTGTGAGCCCATTTCCTCTTTTGAAATAAAGATTTTATTGAATGATTGATTGATTGATTGATTGAGAGCATGCAGGAGAAGGGGCAGAGGGAGAAGATAAAAAGTTTCTAGATAAAAATTGTGGTTGTTTTTCCCTCCAAATTCTAATCTTCTCTTAAGGATAATACTTTCTTCTTAAATTATAGCCATTTACAGATTTTCTTAACACCCATTAATGTGCTTTGGAAAGAAATCTAAAATTTGCTGTCTGCAAAGAACCATTAATGCTATAAAATTTGTGTTCATTCTGGGAGGCCTGAGGCACCATTTTTTAAAGAAAATGTTAGAAGGGAACTAACATTTAGGAGATTGGCACAGAGATGTTTGAAAGATTAAGAGGAGTGATGACTATGGATGTAGTCTGCATGTTTGCACACAAACCAATCAAGAATAAGCTGACCCAATTATCTAGACATAACTGTGCCAGTCTCTTTGGGAGCAGAAGCCTGTGTTCTCCTAAGAGAGACAAAGCTAAAACATACTACACATTTATACCAATATTTTTGGGTTCACAAAACTTTTTGCTCAGATCCAAAAATGAAGTAATAAAGCAAAAAGTATAAAAAAAGAGTTGAGCTGCTTGTTCAAGGCTGTGGAGTGACCAGAGCAAGGCTCCACTGGTTTGCTTAAATTTCCCACTGCTCTAGCCCTGCTCTTGTACGTGCCATGTAGAACCACCTGAGAACCATTCAGCAGTCACATTTTCTATTTCCTCATATTCTAGAACCCGTGGATTACATATGTGTTATCCATAAAAAGCATTTGATGGGTAAACAGAGAATTGCTGAAAAAGATATAGATATACACACAGACAAGAGAGTAAAATTGAAATTTCAATTTCAGAAAATGTAAAATTACAAAATGAAACGTGCCTTAAAGACTACATGTCAGAAAAATCACAGGAAAATGATTATAAGGTTACAGAAATTCACAAGAGAAAATGCCAACATGACTGAACAAATCAAGACAGACTTTGTTGGGAAGCTGACTCTATAGGTCGGACATGGATGGGAAGAGGACAAGAAGGGAACTGTCTAGGGATAGCAAGAGCATGAGCACAAGTGCTAGAGCAGAAATGACAAACTGAGAAATTAGGAAACTTGAGAATTTTCCACATCTTTGAGTCCTGACTTCTTTTTGCTTAATACCTTCTTCAACTCATTTCTCTCTTCTTGCATTTTAGTATAAGCAGTCAGGAAGAAACAAGCTCCTTTAAAACTTTCCTGAGCAATCTACTCAGATAAATATCTGATTTTATTGCTTCCAAGTTCAAACTTCCACAAAATACTAGAACACTCGTTAAGCCAAGTTTCTGCCATTTCATGACAAGGTTCTCCTTGTTTATGGTTTCCAATAACACGTTCCTTATTTCCATCTGAGATCTCACAGAAAGATCTTCAACATCCATGTTTCGAACAATCTGTTTCTGATTAGTTATGTATTCTCTAAAAGATACAATCTATCTCTGAAGCTCTTGCTTTTATTTCTGAACTCTTACCAGAATCGCCTTCAACATCTATTATTTCTACCAATAGTTCCTTCACAGCAATGGGGCTTTTCCCAGTGTGGCCCTCCAAACTTCTACAGCCTTCCCCCTTACCCAGTTCTAAAGCTGCCTTGGCATTTTTAGGTATTTGTCACAGTAAGACCTACTTCTTGGTACCAAAATCAGAGGGGAAAATGAATGAAATGAACTTTTTAAAGATTTTCATTTAATTAAGAGAGAGCACATGAGCAAGAGAGAGCAGGGAAGGAGAGAAGAAGAGAAGGTATCTCAAGCAGACTCCCTGCCCAGTGAGGAGCCCCATGTGGGGGCTCCATCTCATGACCTGAGCCAAAATCAAGAATTGTATACTCAACCGACTGAGCTACTCACATGCCCCTGAAATGATCTTTACTGAAAAAATATAAAATTGTATGAATAGGAAAAAGATCTGATTAGTAATCCCAGAAAACATATAGGTGTGGAGAAAAGAAAAAATAGGAAAGTAAAAGAATAAACTCTAGAATGACCAAGGTTAAGGAATTAATAAACTGGAAAAAAGAACTGAGAATTTTACCCAGGATGCAGTACAAAGAGAAAAAGTGAAAAGGTTGTTCGTATCGAGTGTTCTTTGAGAATCATTGTTTCAGAAAATTTTAATGGATTCTTGTAAAAGATAATAGAGGAATATTGGAACAAAGTGGTCAAAGACATAATAGCTGAGAAATTCTAATATAAATAAAAATTGACACAGAGGATACAAAAATATGATTTATGAATCTAACAAAACTTAGGAAAGAAGAAAAAAAGAACCAGGAGGAATCTTCAATGAAAAAGAAACACAAAATACGGTTTGTCAGTATAACTCGAAATACACTATAATGACAATAAATGTAATAGATTAAATCGCTTTAATAAACATCAGAAATTATCAGTGTGGGGATCCCTGGGTGGCGAAGTGGCTTGGCGCCTGCCTTTGGCCCAGGGCGCGGTCCTGGAGACCTGGGATCGAATCCCACATCGGGTTCCCGGTGCATGGAGGCTGCTTCTCTCTCTGCCTGTGTCTCTGCCTCTCTCTCTCTCTGTGACTATCATAAATAAAAAAAAAATAAATTATCAGTGTGGATATAAAAAAATCAGTTATATGCTGCTTACAGGGGACACTGCTACACACACAACCTAAAACAGAAAATATAAAAAGGGAAAAAAAGAAATAGACTAAGCATATATGAACCAAAAAAAAAAAAAAAACGCTAGTGCAACAATATCTGTCAAAGTCGAATATGAAGTTGAAGCATTAATGTGAATAAACCAAATAAGCTATAATATATAATTCATGAAAAGGCTATAGAAATTATAAATTTGTATGTGCCTAATAATATAGACTTAAACCATAAAACACCAAAAGCCAGCAACTACGAAAACTCAGAATTACAAAATAAAAGTGAAAAGCTCAGAGAAGCATAGTGGCAAAATTTAACACCTCTCTCAGAAACTGCACATTCGGAGAATATATAGAGAATTTGAGTAACACGTATGACATAATTGTGAGTTTACATATCCCTGCACTCAAAAGAGGATACAACAGAGAATAGACATTCTCCTAAAGCATGCATGCAACATTGTAAATATTTATAAAATCAACTGTACACTCTCAGTCACAAAGAGTCATAGTTATTCAAACCATATTATCTGATTACAGTGCAGTTTAATTAGAAATGAACTATTACAACTAGTAATTAAAATCCTACAGGTTAGAAAATCTGAAAAAAAAAAAAAACCCAAATGCTTAAATAATGACTAGGTTAAAAAAGACTTCACAAGGAAAATCATAAACTGTAATGGCTTTATCAACAAACTAAAATATGAAAAATAAATTTGTGAGGTATAGCTAAAGCAATACTTAGAAGTTATGAATAGTCTTAAATATATTTACTACAATCAGCTAGCATTTAATCCAAGAAGCTAGATGAAGAAATCAAAAGAGTAAGAAAGTTGAAGCAACAGAATTATAAAAACAAAACACAAAGAGCCTAGGAAAAACATTTATGGAGATGATTTAAAAAATCAATTTCTTTGAAAGCTAATAAACTAGGTAAGCCTCTAGAAAGTTTGACTAGATGTGCCCACACATACATGTATCATCATATAATGGAATACTACTGTTCAGCCACTTGGACTGAGTGAACCAGATCATCAATACAGAGGAATCACAGACAAAATTGCTGAATGATCAGAAATTCTGTTTTTTAGGGACCTCTGGGTGACTCAGCGATTGAGCATCTGCCTGCCTTTGGCTCAGGGTGTGATCCTGGTCTGGGGATCGAGTCCCGCATCTGGCTGCCTGTGAGGAGCCTGCTTCTCCCTCTGTCTGTGTCTCTGCCTCTCTATCGGTCTCTTATGAATAAATACAAAATCTTAAAATTTCTGTCGTTTATTTACTTATTCATTAAACAGTATTTTGTATGTTTACATATACAATTCAATGTGTGCGTTTGTGTGTGCATGGGTATGTGGTAGATATTTATATGATCAAGTTACCTACAACATGTTCTTCATTAGTATGAAGCACATGGTGAAGTGTAAGCATTTTGAATTCTTCCAAGAATTTAAATTGATGTATGTGTGCTTGGAGTTTCTTTCTTTCTCCTTTCTCCTAATCCTGGTCTTTCCTTGCCCAGAGATAATTATTATCCTGAGGATGATGTTGCTTTGTTATGTTTTTTTTTTCCCCCAACTAGTTTTACACTTTTACATTTTGGAAAACCTCCCATTCTTATAAAGCAGTTTCTCTTTATCCACTTTAAGAAATTACAATTTTCCTTTGGCAATTTGGTTTTTCTACTTGTTTCTTTTATTTGACAAAGGAATGACTTCATTCTTTAAAAGAGCAAGCCAACTAAATTAATACTGACATTGAGGCCCAAGACTACGAAGAAACCAATTTGTTCGTAGCACCCGTTATGCTATGGGTAAGTAAAACAAAACAAAACTGGAAAAGACTCACCATCCACTATAAATCTTCAGAGTATTTATTGGCCCATTTGACTAGCATAGAAAGAATTACAGAAAAATATAAAAGGCTCTCTGAAAAGTTCAGTGCTCTCTGAAAAAAAAGCTGGTTTCTTGTACTGATATATATTCCATTCACCAAATTCTTACATGTTCCTCGTATGAATAAAAACTGAGTCTTATTAGAGAGAGAGAGAGAGAGAGAGAGAGAGAGAGAGAGAGATTCATCATGGTAATTGATCCACCAATTATGAGAATTAGCTTTCTTATACTGGTAGCCTGTGAGTAACTTTCTTTCTGGAATAAAGTCAGATAGTCATTCTAAGTACCTTTGTTTTACTTTTAGACATGTTAAACCTTAACTGTATCACTAAGTGCATATTAACTAATGATTACACACACCTTACTCCCAGGTATGGTAAAGGCCAATGGGGAACACCTAATTGCCTGTCATTCATTCTAGATTATGCAATTATCCTTTTACAGTTTATCAGTATTCTCAGGATCTTCTCTTCAAAATTAAGAAATGAATTGCTCAGTCCAAGTTAACTCTGTCCCCAGAATTTAGTTTCTGCTTTAGGATTCTGCATGATTTTATATTGGCTAATTTTTTGAAGATGCCTCTGTGACTGTCATTTAACAAATTCTGTTAGGATTCATGGATTCATATTTGGCACAGGATGTGTCTTTAGTCTTAGGTAAGATGTTTTCAGTTGTTAGATTAGGTAGACTCAGTTGAAAGAGACTGGAGACTACTGTGAGTTCAGAAGGCAATGGGAAAATGTGAAGATGATTCATGCACAGAGTCCATTTTGACTGATCTGAACAGGCCTACGTGGGTCTCTGGAAAAAAGTGGAATGGACAAAAAGTTGTCCTGCTGTATTGGCCTCATGACTCTGCAATAGATAAATCAAATGACACTACCAAAGCTTCTCAGCCACAGCCAGGGGCTGTCTATAGATTTCCCCATTTGGGGTAAGTTTGCATGAGAACACTTGGCCTCTCCGAGGTCCCCCTCCTCAGGAAGGCAATAAAAGACCAAACTGAGACCTACCAGAATTGGGAAGGGCAAGTTGTCATTACTACAGATATCCACGAGAGGGAACTCCAAAGCGCTGTCTGGGATCTGCAGAAGGCTCAGGTGTGCACTTGTTGTTGCAGCAAGTAGCACCGCAGCACCAAGAGGCTAACCTTCTGAAAAGACTTCTTTTAATGGTCTTCTGGCCTGAATCTAAGGAAGAAGGGAGGTTAGTGTATTTTCATTCACTTAGCCTTATTTTCACCATTGCCATTCTAGAGCGTGTTCATTGTAGTGGCTAGAGGAGGGAAACGGAGTCATTTGTTGGGTACAACTCTCCACGTTGTGCTGTTGGCTAATACCATCGTTATGGTGTTGAAGAGTTCTTCCTCATATCCTTCAGACTGATGGTTAAACCTAGAGACTCGATCAGATTGAAGGTCAGTATTTCCTGTGCCATCAGTTACTGTCTTTGCAATGCAACAGGAGACACTGAACCTGGAGATGTTTGTTTTCTACTGGAGTGATCAGTGGGTTCAGGTGTCAGATCTGATTTTAAAGGCTAGAAGGATTTGGTACGAAGTCAAACTGAGTGTGGTGATCCTCTGCTTTCACAGCCAGTCTCCCCTCAGCCTCAGATTTCCTCTTTGGCTTTCTGAGTGCTCAAGTTCTACCATCCAAAGGATCTGCCTCTCTGGAAACAAACAAACTTGCTGACCCTACTTCTCTGTTCCTCTGCTCTAGACCATCTTCAAGGATGACTTTCTGCAGTCAGGGTCCTTGGGAAGTAGTCATTACATGCTGGCTATGTGGTGGCTGTGTTCCCTTGTGATACCACTCCAACCCACCCAGAGATGATGTTTTCAGTTAAATAGGTTTAACATTTACTGAAAAGAGCCTAAACCACAATGAAGTGTGGAAACCCTTCCTCACACACACACTCAAACATACATGTATATATACACCTACACACAAGCACAAGGCTTGAAAGAGAACATAGAATAAGGAAAATAAGGTATCCTGAGTTTATGAATGCATTTATTGACCAACAGCTTCCAGAGATGATTTTTAATTACTCAACATTCCCTATTGAAGGAAGAACTTTCCAAAGAAAAGGTGATCAGCTGTGAGAAGCTGAGTTCAAAGTTTCTACTGCTCAGCTGTGAATGTTTCACTTTGAAGATACCTTAACATTGCTTAAATAACTGAATTCTTTAAGACTCAGCAGATGAGCCAAGGTGTCGAAGGATAAACAGATGAGGAACATTTCACCAAATAACCATAAACACCTGGCCACTACTATGCACAAGGTAATAAATGTTCCCAGGATGATTAATTAAAGGGGTCACTTCAAAAGGGTGGAATAATGTCAAATATATGTGGAAGAAAACTGGGGAATTTGACTTCCAAAAGGAAAGTAAGAATTTCCTAGACCTGTTTAACAAGGGAACCGTTCCTGGGAAAGGGAAAACAACGCATGGATCATATATTCTATATGCACTGATGGCAATATCCGTCTATACACTGGCATGACTCAGAAATGTACAGTTCTGTAGCTCTAAATAGCTCACTTGATGTCTAGTTTGATTCTCTGTTCCAAGACTGGTAGTGATTTAGGTTTTCTTAATTGCCCCCATGAGTGTGTCTATGTTCCGGAGTCTTCTGGTGCAGGACAGGTTGTAAAATGGTGAGGTGCCACTTATCTGGTTGCTCTGTGTCATTGATGTACACTAATAGCCGCTGAGGTGTCCAAACAGCTCTCTGGTCCTGGGAAATTGGTGTGTACTCCTGTTGCTGAGGCATGTCTCTCACACCCAGTGGCTTTCGATTTCTTCCAAGTATTCTGGGACTGATGGAGATACTTTTACTAACTGATCTGTTCCATGTTGAGGTATAAGAAACTGCATGGACATAGAGTGCCCCATCTTTCTTAGACATGTCAGCTTGCTATTCTGTGAGGAATTTCTGCTTCCTTTTGGTATCTATCCAGGGAAAGATGCAGATATCCCATATACCAACCTTGTGGTTTTGGCTTCTCCCATGAGATTGCCACCTAAATCTTCTACTCTATGCCACAAATCATTTTTGTTTCCTAGAAAGCTAAATCTGTAAATCTCATAAGCAACATGGGGATCCCTTTTCCCCATATTCTCCTCTTGCCTGTATGCCCTGAGGAGGTGATTCAGTTGCCTCTTAAGTCAGCTTAAGACAAGAAGAAGGATGAGGGAAGGAATACCTGAGGTAAAAAAATTAGTTAGTATTTCAAAGGTTCTTCTGACCCTATTTGGAATACCCCTTAGGAAATGCTGGTGCACAGAACTGAGAATGAGAAGCCAGTGAAGAAAAGGATATGTGTGGTAGTGGTGATGCCATGAGTTTTATGATGTGTGGTCTCAAGAAATAATGACCTCTCGACTTGTAAACCAACACCTTTGGCGTGGTCCTTTGCACAGTCCTCTCGCACATTAACTCTTGAAAAGTCCCTCTTGCTTCTGGGAACACTTCCTCCACCATATGAAAGGAGGAGAAGCTACCTTATGGAAGACATGGGGACCAATTGAGAGCCAGCGCCAATACACAGACACCTAGGTTAGGTCGACAGGAGCTGCAGGCTACCTGCAAGTGCACAGGTGACCACACCTGAAACCAGAACTGTTCAAAAGAGCTTCCACTGAAGTGTTATGTGAATCATAAACAAAGAAATGGTTGTCTAACCTACTGAGCTATGGAATGATTTTTATTATCCATATAAAAGTATACAACACAACACAGTACACTACAATTCAAAAAGTAGGTCATAGGATATGGTCGGCATTGAAGATAGAGGAGATAAATTGTGGGAAGATTTCTCCAATATGAATATATGGGACCAAGGAAAAAACTTTAAATGGAAATAGCTGGGTCTTGGAAGGGGTTCATTCTCATTCATTGGAAAAACAGATAAAGAGGAAGTGTCAAGGGTCATTATGGAGTCCAGTCTTCAGTGCCTTACTAAACTGTAGACATGTAGGTGGATGGACCACATGGGGACTTGGTAGCATTCTGCAGTTTTGCTCTTCTGGAAATCACTATCACTCTCACTGGCTTGGATTCAACAGTTTGATTTTCTGTCACTGACGACATGAAAAACAAACACTTGTCTTGCACCAGCATATTCTCAGACATGGTACTAGACTCATCTTAATTCCTGATGACACGGATTATCCAAAAGCTTCCCTCAACACAATGAGGTATATGTCGTAAAACGAAGACATGTCAAAAGTATGGAGGGATTGATGATATGTGTTTCCAGGTTCTGAATCTAAACTTCATTTTATAAAAAATGGGGTGTTACCAGTGAGCTGTGATTTGCTAGGCGCCAATAATACTCGCACTAGTCTCAGGGGAACTTCTCCTAGTTCTATTAATTACGTTTTAGAAATGTGTTTTACACCCTTTATCTTATTGAAACTTGACAACATTTCTAAGATTTAGACATTATTTTTATCCACATTTTAGGCATGAATAAAGTGATACGGAGCTAGAGTAATTGGCCAAAGGTCCTATAGCTGATAAATGGGGGCACTGGAATTTGTACCGTGGGGAGGTTGTTTGACATCAAGTCAAGTCCTTTTCTCTCAATGATGCTGGTTCTTTTCAACTTATTTTAAAGAGCACTGGAATCCTGTGGTGCCTCAAGAGCCACTGATCATAAAGAGGATGGAGCAGGAATAAAAGTCCCGTGCTATGGTTTCAACTAGAGCACATTTATATATTATTACTAGAAATAAAGAATGATGCATTATATGCTTACCTACATATATAATACAATATAGATGTGGGATCCATTTAAAATTGTGTTTTAAAAAATCCCCAAACACTGTATCATACCATGCTATCTCCTAATACTGCCAAAAACGTCTTGGAGTTTCTATGCTTTCGTGGGTCTCCAGTGTGTGAAACCTCCCTTGACCTGCTAGCCAGCCTTCAGAAGAAGGAGCAGCTGGGAATCATTGCCCTGGGGATGCTCTGGGCTCCAGAACAGGGTTAAGTATCTGCCATGACCCCTGGCAACCTTGTTGTCTGTGTCTCCCTAAAGCTTATTAAATTATCCACAGTACCTGCAGCCTTCTCATTGTAATGACAACTCTTTGAATTATCTCCCATGAGAGAAGTGATGTCTTCACCCAATATCTTCAGACAATTTTCATACAAAAATTGTATCAGAGAAGCCTGTAATGCAAAAAGAACACAATGGGGTGCTCTTTTTCATATGGAAGAGTTATAAGTCACATTTTGTTTATAAACCTTGGATCTAACCAAAACTGTGAAAGACTTCTATGAAAAATTCAGAGTTGATAAAAATATATAGAAAACCAATTTCTCTAATAAAATAACATAGAGTGATACTTTCCATTGTACTTTGAGTACAGATTTTAAAATACTACTAGTCAGTGGGCTAAAGTCCTAATTTGTGGCATAATTTAATAGCTAATATTGTGATACCAATGGTTACACCTTAAAACTAGGATAGCTTTCAAAGTAATCTACCTTCTGAAAGTTTACTTATTTTGTAAATATTTGCTTCCAGAAAATATTGGGATGTAACTTAGTATAATATATGATTAAAATGTATAGGGCAGAGACAAATTCCTATGAAATCAATTTCTTAAATAGGGCAGAATATTTTTTGGAAAGTGCATAGTCCTGTGGATTTTTTTTCTATGTTTTCTTTTGTTTTGTTTTTGAGTAAAACCTCACAGGGCTGGGGAGAAAACATGTCTGTCTCTCTAACCGAAGTCCCTTCTCATGTCTCGCTTTGCCTAAAGCTGGCTCTTGGCATGAGCTTGGGGAAAAGCTGTCATCTTATTAGGCATGTGTGGCTTCATTAGGATGTTCTGGAATATCTCTCTAGTTTCTGTCTGATGTAGCGGAGGCAAAACAGTAGCCAAGTATTTTTCTAAATGAGCCAAGACTTGCAGAGCAAAGCCAATGTGTTTGGAGCCATAGGTGCTCATAGTGCCCGAGGCACCTAGGATGTGCCAGTAAGGACCACGGAAGCCGGGGGTTGTTATCATTGTGTCATGAAGAAACCATGGCTTTGCCCAAGGTTCCAAGCTCCCGCCTCAAGGATAAGGCTGAGATCTGACCTTGGCTTGTCAAACTCTGGAGCCCAGGTCTTTTCTACCATATTACATCATTCTTCTCTCTCTTTTGTTTAGTCAGTCTAGTATTGAATCTCCTGGATGGGAAAGAAGCAACTCAACTGCCCTGCGTTTCCCACTTTAACAACACCCCTTCCCAGATTCCACCAGAGAAGGATAACAAACTCTGCAATTCCAAGGAAGCCTATGAAGATGTGCACTTTTCAGAACTGATCCATCCAATTGACTACTACACATTTCAGGTTCAAAGCATGGATTCTAAACCTCAGGGGACACATATGAGAGCTCTCCCTACCTTTTTTATGAAGTTCTCTTCCAATTCCAAGCTGCCACAATTAGGTGGACAAAGAATGCTTGGGGCTATACACACTGATAAATCATAAGCTGATATCTGGTTGGGTGAGGATTCTTGCTCAATGTTGCGTAGCACTCCGAAAAGGTATCGCAAGACAACAACATTCACATTTGGCAGCTGAGCTAGAAGCCTAAAGTCAGAAAGATGTACTTTTGAATAAGGCAAGTCATTGCACTTAGCAGCTGGAAGTATAGAGATGGAGAGCACAGAACATCTTTCTAGATCTAGTACACAGCCTGCTGTAGCAGAGTTCCAGGCATGAACGTATACAAAAATGTTTTACCGAATTCAATTTCTGAGATAACCCACTCTGTTTAAATCATTGACAAACTGAAGGTTATACCACAGACTGTTGATGCTCTGGCATCTCTTTTAGGCCACTGACTTTTGTTTACCAGTTTCATATATACAGAAGTTGTATAATGGCTAAGGAGTCCACCACGTTAATAAGGTCTGGAAAAGAGCAATAATAGCCATAAGGCATGCCTGTATTCTGAAACTGGCCTCCATGGGTGTGAAGAATTGAAACTATTTGGCATTGAATATTGTTTTAGTGGTCAAAGAGGCAAGAAGGAAGCCAGTATTTTCCTAATAGTATATTGGCTGTATTTCTGAGCCATGACCAGAGTAGAGTACTTATTGCATCATTACCTCTGGGCTGCATTTATTTTCTCCTCCTCGGTCATTTCGTCAAGAACACCAAGCCATTTTTCGTAGAGTTCCGATGAAAGTAAACTTCCTTCGATATTTTCAAGAAAATCCTTATGTGGATAGAAAAATAAATCAATACATGCAAACAGACACACTCACACAGACGCAGACACACACACACACACACACAAATATATAGGTATATATGATACAAAATATATATTGGAAATATCACAGAGAAAACACTTAGTTCAAAACTTCAGTTCAGTCCCTAATTTCTTCCTAGATACCCGAACTGTGACCCACACGGAGTTCACCTCATACTCTCCATTGACTTGCACGTGCAAAAGCAGGTTGTGGATTTTCTCCAACAAAAACGAAAGCATCAAAGCAGAGCCTACGCTTCAGTGGAAAGGAAGACAAAGCTCCCTTCTATCATATGGCACTTACTCTCTTGTGTGCTTTTTTGCAAACTACTACAAAAGCTACTCTCATAATTGCTTCATTCTTCCTTTCCTTAACTATACAAAAGTAGATGGTCTAATGGCAAACTCATGATGTTCCTGTGGATGTATTCATTTCTAGTGTAGACCAATTCTCCAGATAGTTTGACATCATACTATTCAGGCCAAGGTTGCAGAGTCTGTTCCTCCACAAAGATTAGTCAACTTTAAGTAGGGAAAGCTTCAGAAATGTCTAAGAACTCTATGCACACATGGTCACCATCCTCCTAGGCTGTGCCTATAACACGGAAATAGAAAAGACCCTACTAAACCTTGCTAGAAACATCAATTGCAGGTGTGCACCTTCAAGAGGGCAGCACTTATCATGCTATTCGAGTACCTAATGTATCATCATTCTTTCTCCTGTGTCTTGATGCCTATATATATATATATATATATATATATATATATATATATATATATTTACTGGTGTGTTTTACTGTAGCCCGGTGTGTAGTGGTCAGGGACTTTTGCTATTTATCATATAGTTGGACAGTAATGGGGGACAAGGAAAGACCACTTGTGACAAGGAAGGACCACATATGACCTTGGTTCTAAGAGTGCCATCATTACTGCCTTCACGTAGTTTTGTTCAGAGCTGTTAGCAAGTGCCAAGCTAGATGGATTAAATTCTTTGTTCTAGTTCTCACTTCTTTTTCCATTACCATTTTAGCAATAGAATGGGATATCTGTGATGTAGCTGTATAATTTCCAAATTAATCTAGTTCTTGAGGCATTCTACTGAATTTTCAGAATACCAAAGTACTTTTGTCTCCTGCACCTACTTCAAAAGTTAGATTTATCAAAAGAGGCATGTAGCTAGAGCTGGTTACCATGTCATTATAACCTTGGATGGTGGGCTAGACATCACAAATATTAACAAAAGGATACCTAAGATCTGGTGAAAGGAGACACAAATGGCGAAATCCTTCCTCCATGACTTATAAAGTAAAAGGCACTAAGAAACAGGAGACAATGATGGCTAAGAATGATTTGGTCGCCTCACTGAGGCTTTTTGTATTCCTCATAAAGTAAACTTTTGCTTACTATTGTGAACTTCTAGATCTATTCTCAAATTTTTCATGTGATTTTTCTTTTGGAAACTGCCTTCATTAGGAGTGTGGTGAGGTAATCATCAGGAACAGGATGTTTTCTTTGGTAAACGTTATGTGTCAATGTATATTTTGAAATTTCTTATTATTATAGTAGTCACATTAGTACTAGTATTTTGCATGGAGTCACCCGGTGGGAGGTGTGTGGTGAAAACAGAAAGTATCTCTAATGAAAGGGGCTTTTTCCTTCTACAGTATCTTCCTTAAATTTTTATTTCATGAAGTGTTTTCCATCTGACCAGTTCTTAATCAGTTATGCCTATGTTGGTTCTTGGGCAATCATAATGAAAGACACCATCACAGCTTGAGTAACTCATATGTGGATAAAGCTAGAACTTTCCCCACCTTTAAAACACATGCTACCAGAAGATCAGATTCACTGTTCAAGTTCACTCTGTGCCTAGAATTTAGTTTCTCTTTTAGGATTCTGCATGATTTTATACTGGCTGATTGTCTGAAGATGCCTTCCATGAGTGGTCCTTTTTGATTGATAAAGGAAAGCATATAATGTAGGAAAAAAAGAAGAGTATATGGCATTTCATATCTCAAGCCCAGAGCAAAAGCTTGCTTCCTTTTTGAAAGAGCTAGGCTATTGGATGGTATACAGTTTTAGAGCTGCAGAAGTAAAGTCAATTTAGATTCTTTAGTCAATGTGTCTCTATAGTTTCTACCCAAAATCCACGTTGCAGTCATACACTGAAACTTTTTAATCACTTATTTAAATCAGATTTTTTCATTGAATTTACTTTTAAATCAAGCTTCCGTGATTCAAGGTCTTGTGGAATCCTCACGGGTCTCCTACTTTATCAGTCTTTTTTCATTATTCCCTTCCATAGACGCACTTCCCCATATATGGAAATCTTTTCTATACTCATTTCCCATTAGTTGATTCATCTTTAAGTGATTGTATCCTCCAATCCTACTATCTCTATTTCCCTTCCTCTTTAAAAGAAAAGCTCAAATGCTCTCTTATTCTCTGATTACATTCCCTTCATGAGTCTTTCAACCGTCCTTTGCTCTATCTTCATGCCCTCTCCCTGCAGTGTAGAAAGATAATAAGGGCTGGAGTCAGATGGACCAAGGGTTCAGAAACCTACTCTGCTTCTGATCTATTGTGTGACCTGGGGCACATGCGAACTGTACTGAAAACTTTCTAATCCATTTATAATGTGTGGAGGATGACAGTTATAGCTACCCCCTAAAATTGCTGTGATGCAAGGACTGGGGTAGTAGCAAGCATGGAACTAACGTGGTTAATTTCTTCACACCTAGGATAACATTCCCAAATCTAGTGCAGGGTTGCAGAGGTCCTGGATACTCCGCAGTTTCCATACCGACAATTCAGTATACCGATTTCAGATAACACAGGCCAAACTCTGTGGCTGTCATTTAACATGCTCTTTTAGAATTAGCAGATTAATATATGCCTCAGGGTGAGTCTTTATGCTTAGGTAAGATGTTTTCAGTTGTTAGATTAAATAGACTCCATTGAAGGAGACCTGAGACTAAGGTGAGTTCAGGAAGACAAGAGCAGAATGTGAAGATGATTCATGCACACAGAGTCCATTTTGACTGATCTGAACAGGCCTACATGGGTCTCTGTGGAAAGAAGTGGAATGGACAAAACGTCGTTCTGTGTATTGGCCTCATGACTCTGTAGGAGGTAAATCAAATGACACTAGCAAAGGTTCTCAGCCAAAGCCAGGTGCTGTCTAATGATTTCTCCATTTGTGGGTAGGTTTGCATGAGGACACTTGGCCTCTCCGAGGTCTCTCTCCTCAGGAAGGCAATAAAAGACCATACTGAGACCTACCAGTATTGGGAAGGGGAAGTTGTCCTTATGAAAGATATCCGTGAGGGAAACTCCAAAGAGCTGTCCTGGTTTTTCAGACAGTGCAGCTCTGCACTGGTTGTTCTGGCAAGTGCCAGCACAGTGGCAAAATGCCGAGTTCGTGAAAGCACTGCTTTCCTTGGTGTTCTGGTCTGAATCTAAGGAAGAAGGGAGATTAGTGTTTTTTTAATTCACTTAGACATATTTTCACCATTGCCATTATACAGCATGTTCATTGTATAGGCTAGAAGAGGGAAACTGAGTCATTTCTTGTGCAGAGCTCTCCACGTTCTGATATTGGCTAACAGCATCCTCATGGCATTGGTGAGTTCTTGCCAATAACATTCAGACTGATGGGTAAACCTGGGACTTGATCAGACTCAGGGTGATTATTTCCTTGGCCATCAGTTACTGCCATTACACTGATCTGGAGGCACTGAAACTGTAGATGTTTGCTTTCTACTGGTGTGATCAGTGGGTTCAGGTATCAGACCTGATTTTATTTTTTTATTTTTTATTTTTTTCTGATTTTAAAAGCTATAAGTTTTTGGTATGCAAATCAAGCTGAGTTTGGTAATCCTGTGCTTTCACAGCCAGGCTCCCCTCAGCCTCAGATTCTCTCCTTGGCTTTCTGAGTGCTCAAGTTTCTACCAACCAAAGGAATTGCCTCTCAGGACACAATCTGCCTGACCCCTACTTCTCTGGTTCCTCTGCTCTGGGCCATCTTCAAGGACGACTTTCTGCAGTCAGGGTCCTTGGGAAGTAGTCATCACATGCTGGCTATGTGGTGGCTGTGTTCTCTTGTCATACCCCACCAACCCACCCATAGATGATGTTTTTGGTTAAATAGGTTTAACATTTACTGAAAAGAGCCTAAGCCACAATGAAGTGTGGAAACACACTTCCTCACACACACACTCAAACATACATGTATATATACACCTACACACAAGTACAAGGCTTGAAAGAAAACATAGAAAATGCAAAACAATAAGAGGTTAGGAATGCATTTATAGACCACCAGTTTCCAG